>NC_134701.1:285761753-286004253 GCF_043290135.1 Rhipicephalus microplus
CCACCTCCTGACGATGATATATGGCACGTCCGATGATAAACCGGTACGAGCAAAGTGTCAGGCAAAACAGTGAGTGATTCGTCTTTTGAAAGGGCTTAAAGGATAAACGTTAGAGCATTTATAAAAAAATTCAAATTTTGCTCCGGGCAATTTCGATTCTTCGCCGCGTCATCCTACTCGAGAAAGCATGTCGAACATGACCTGCTGATGTGCCTGCGCTATCCGTTGTGCATCTTACCCTATCTTTTCCTAATACGAATGCAGCATGTATAAATCTGCAGACTGCTATAATATTGCCACGTGCATGCATTATGCATATTGACATTCGGGGCGGCGACGCACGTGTGTGCCTAACGAGAAAGACGAAGGGCTTACTGAATCAAGTCATCTTACTTAATCATCTTACTGAATCAAGTAATCGATTCTTGGCCGATCTCCCTGATTGTGTACGAGCCATGGCTGTGAAATTATCGTCGTCATCATCATCATCATCATCATCATCAGCTCGATCGCTAGTGAACTGGTCACGCCATTACTGCTGGTTTTAAATACATATCATCCACATCCTCGTCGATAAGGTCGCTGCTTGAATGGGCCCCGTTGGAGCCGTGGTTGGCGCACTCGACGACAATAGAGGCCCAGTCGTCGCTTCGAAATTCCGAAGCCACGCAGGCCGCTTCCTCGCAGCAGCCATCATTGTTCGGAGACGCCACGGCCTGGTCCGACTGCAAGCTCTTCGGGTCGTGCTCGTCCGTATTTGTGGCTGCCTCCAGTGGATGCATGGTGGCAGATGGACATCCCATGAGTAGCTTCAAGGTGGCAGGCCAGCTCCCACCAACTTCCGCAGCGCGCCTGGCATTCAGTGCAGACGGGCAACGGAATGCCAGGCGGCGAGTCGGCCACAAAGAGCCCGACCACGTGGCAGCGGCAGGTGAAGCGCAGTCAGCAGCAGTGGCGCTTGTTGTTGAGCAGCTTCTGCAGACTCGGAAACACCTTCCGGTAGTTGCCACAGATGAGGACATCCGGCTTGGCGTACGTGTGCAGTTTCTTCTTGGCAATGCCCTTGTTGCCGCCACCGATGGCGCTGGCTGGCCGGAAGGCGAGCGGCTCGGTGCGGGCGCCTTCACGGGCGAGCCCAATTGCTGGAGGGTGGCGAACGGGTCTGGTGTGAGGTTCTGCCGCTTACGGTTAACTTGGTGAGGCTTGGGCTCAGAAACCATGTTAACGTCCAGAATCTGGCCAGCTATGGTGCGTCCGTCTTCTCCGAGCACCGCATTGCGTGCGTCGTATGTTTCAGTGTACTGGACGAAGGCGTAGCCCTTGTGCATAGAGATGCCGATGATGCGGCCGCAGCGCTTGAAGAGCCGCTCCACGTCCTCTTTGGGCACTACGTGTGTGTGTTTAAGATACCGATGGAGATGCGCGAGTTGACCGCTGCCGGATCCGTTGTGTTGGTCTGGTTACCCACGCGCGTCATGCCGCTTGTCGGCGCCAGCTCCGCCACGGCCGACACACAGGAGGGCCAATTACAGCAAGACGCGGCTTCTGGACAATATGTGATGTTCATTTGTTGAAGTTCCGGAGTGATTGCTTGAATATGGGTGTCATAAAACCTCTCTTCGACCATATTCGATCTTACATGGCTATTCTTCTTTCTCTTGTTTTTAGAAGGTGGTGCAATACTGTGACAGTTCTGAAGCTGCTCCTTTTTCCTCGGACGCCTTCCCATGATTAGTCATTGTCCTCGTTAACGTGCATGCTACGTGCAAGCATTATGCATATTGATGTTCTGGGCGGCGACGCGCGTGTGTGCCTTACGAGGAAGACGAAGGGTTGTCTCCGCTGCATGCGTGACCATTATTCCTGCAGAAATATTCCAACATCCACAGGAGCTTTGTTTAACCATGCTAATTCCTATTCAAGGTAATGGATGCATAGTCTGATCTGAACGAGTGACAAACAAGTATTGCACTCCTTTCATTCTACCTAGGGCATTTTTTCTTTTTTTTTCTCGGGTGGGGGGTGTCGATAATGAACATAAAAAAAGTCTCACTGAATTAGGTCATCGATATTTGGCCAATCCCCCTCAGGGCGTACGAGCCATGGCTGTGGAATCATCATCATCATCATCTTAATCATCTCGATGGCTGGTGAACCAGTCATGCCATTACTGCTGGTTTTAAATGCATTTCATCCACGGTCTCGTCGATACGGTGCCGCGTCTTATCCGTAACAATAGGATCTACATGCCGTGTCTCACTATAGGCTGAGACGAAGCTTTTTTTCTATAGTCTATCATTCATTGGCATGAAGTCATGCCATTATTGCTCACGGGGTGCGAAATTATCTTCATCTTCCAGTTGTGAAGCACCTGTAGCGTCTCGGCTTGTCGGCGTCTAATGTCGTGGTGGTGTGTCATGTAATAATAGTCCATCAAAAACGGGTATGCCCCACGAAAATTGGGGAAATCGCAATACTCTCTACCAGTGTACTAAACATGAAGAATGCGCACATTCTTCATTGTGTCAGCCCAACAAACAGCCGACAATGTTAGTAGAGCAGAAACACCCTTCTCTACAGGGCATACAGGAAAGTGAAAGCAGACAAGTATAGAGAACACGAAGAAGAGAGCCAAGCTTAAGCTAAGCTTCATTCTGACACAGTTTTCCGATTAAGTAGGTGGAGCGCGAAAATTGGAGGACGCTCGAGCTTCACCTTCGAGAGTGTACAACTTTTCTTGGCATAGGAGCGAAAGCTTCAGAGCCAAATCGCGGGCATCCTGCCACCAGTGAAATGTAGTTCCACAACAGCGCACGCATTTTCACCGTGAAATATAGAAGTTGCCCCTTTATTTTCTACGTGTAGTTATTTGAGACAGAACGCAGCTCGCAACATAAAGACAGTCGTACTTACTTTAGTTTATTCGTTATGACTTCACGTTTTTGAACGCACGTGAAAGTCTCGCCTCCTAACGTGCACCTCGAACGCTATATAAGCGGCGTCTGCGTCTACATGAAACGCCCATGGTGCGTTCCTGCCACTTTCTGTAGCGTTACGAGAAGCGCGCTAAAACAGACTACTTCACGTAGTGCTACATGTGCAGAAGCCCCGCCTCCACAGCTTTCCCTTCAGTGCCAATAAAAGTTGTCGCCCAGTATTCGGTCATTCCAGTGACCGAGGCGGCGCCATGCAGCCTGCAGCAGCAAAGCTGTCACACGTTGATAATCTGCGACGCAGTCAGTGACGCAGTACGGTCTCTCAGTAGTCATGAACCAACGAAAGCGTCTTCACGCTCTGCGACGCTGACATGAACGCTCGCGACATCACCGTCTCGTCCCCCATCTCGACGTACCGTTGCGCCGCCTGTAGTCGCTGGAACGGTCGAATAGCGTAATCAAACCTTGTGTGCATCGCCTTCTAACTGCCCATCCGCTTTGTTTCTTGGTGCATGGCTCAGTCGTGCAGTAAGGACGCGAATGACAACGCGCGTAACTTTTGCTGTTCGAATATGTCATTCAATGTATATTGCAAGCACAATTGTCAAGTGCCCACTACGTCATTACTAATAATTTCGTCATTCAGTGATACGCGTCCGTAGGATGACACGCGAATGTACGCAGATTTTCACTTTGTTCTGCGTCTAATAATGATTACCTATGTCTGACCGCTTTGTAACGGTGGGCCTTTAAATCCCTATTCATTGCTGAATAAACCTTTTTTCACACCTCACGTCAATGCGCTTCTATAATATATTGATAAGAAGTATCACTACCAGGAAAAACAAGGGAAGCGCGGGTAGAGATTGAAGACAACGTTGCCTCCACTGCGATCCCTCTGTGTGGGTACGAGCCATGGCGGTGGAGATTATCATCATTATACGGTGATCGCGGACTCAGGGCCCATTAAAAACCCCCATTAATTTACCTCGCCTTGTGTAACAATTTGGTGGAAGGTGCTGGGTAGGACGAACCCAAAGACGGGAGCTTCACTACCAGGACTTCGTCGCAGCCGCCGCCTCGCCGGACTTCCACCTTCACCGATCGTAATGGCCCAAGAGCAGCCATCCAACGCTTCGAGGCCAACTCCGATGGGTTCCGCGCCGTACTACAGAGTGCCGCCAAACTTCGGCGGAACCTCAGGGGAAGACGTCGACGTGTGGCTCAAGAACTACTAGCGGGTGAGCAGAAGCAATGGCTGGGACTCGAACGAACAGCTCAATCACGTCGTATTCTCGTTAACTGACACCGCCCTCATGTGGTACGAGAACCACGAGGACATGTTCACTACTTGGGTACGTTTTGTTGAAGAAGTGCAGAAGTGTTTCGGTGATTCAGATGCAAAGAAGAAACGCGCGGAGCAGACATTGTCTCAGAGGGCACAGCTTCCAGGAGAAACATGTATGACATACATTGAAGAAATATTGAAGCTGTGCAAGATCGTGAATGGGAGGATGTCTGAAGAAGACAAGGTTGGACACGTTCTCAAGGGTATAGCCGAAGACTTGTATAATTTCTTAATTGGGAAAGACTGCTTGAACTCCGTGTCTGACGTGATGAAGCATTGTCGTACCTTTGAATCCCTCAAGATGCGACAAATTTCTCCTAAATTCGGCCGTCTGTCCAACGTCCCAACTGTTGCTAGTGTTGAAACAGTGCCACCTAACGAGCTTGCTTTGACCATACGGCAGATTGTCAGAGAAGAGCTGCTTCGATCTCAGCAGACCTATCATCGCCCCAGCGATTTTTAGGATGTGTACGTAAACGAACCAGAACGTGTGCGGACTCCTGTTTCTCTTCCACCATGGCAACCATCGATCAACGCTGCACACGCTTATGAATATCAAGGCACACGGCAGGCCGGATTCCCCTGTCATCCAACTCCCAACTACGAACGAAGTTTTCGCCCGCCTGTTTACCCAACATCGCCTTCCTACAGTGCCCCTGAAGGGCGGCCCCACTATCCCATGCCTTCCGAGAGGAGTCGTTACTCTGGGCAGCCACGTGCCCCTCGACCGATTCCGGTATGCTACAACTGTGGCGTCCCGGGTCATATCGCACGTTTTTGTGACCACCGCCCATATCAGCGACAGTCTTGGCCTTTGTATCACCAACATTTCGACTATCCGCACTCCACGTCACGGAAACCACGCGCACCTACCGGGTCACGCTACCCCTCGCCGGCCTCTGATCGAAGTTTGACGCCACCTCAGGCTCCCCGTGCTCCACGATCGCCGTCGCCACGGCGACGCGCACATACACCGCCGCCGGAAAACTAGTCGGTGCGGTCAGTGGGGGTGAAGCCGCAAGATCACAGGTGCTATCTACAGATATACCCCCGTCAGCGTTTATGTTGAAGAACAAAGTTCGTGTAGTTGTCGATGGAGTGGCTACTATGGCACTTGTGGATACAGGCGCGACAGTTTCGGTGATGAGTGTAAATTTTAAGAACCTGCTAGGACCAAAAGTGATGTTTTGCTTGAACCGTGGGGTGACATTTCGTGGTGTAAGTGGTGACGTGTTGTGTCCGGTGGAATATTGTACTGTGGACGTCTCGCTGTGTGGCAAGGTGTTTTGCACAGAGTTCGCGGTTATTCCGCGGTCTACACATGACGTTATCTTGGGTATTGACTTTTTGTGTGAGTGTGGGGCAACTGTAGACTGCAGAAGTGGGCATCTTTCTATGCACGGTACTTTCCCAACGGCGCTCTTGGAAAATTCTTGTCCGGAGGAATGCATCTTTTTCGTCTCCGTGGATACAGTCGTTCCTGCATTTTCTGCTGTGTGTGTTCCTGTGACATGTTCCAGTAACAACTGTGGCACGTTTGACGCCACGCTCGAACCGATTCCCTCGGCATGCCTGAAAAAAAAACATTCTCATTCCCATTGTATAGTGTCAGTCGTTGATGGACGGGCAGGTGTGCGGACAATGAACAGTTCCATGGAGCCTGCAATTCTGCCAGGCGGCATGAAACTTGCAGTATTTAGACCCGAGTCATGTACGGCGCTGGTTGCGCTTGTTGATGCTACAAGACGAAATGAACATCTAGGCTTAGAAGGTTCAGAAGATGCCCAATTGCTACAAATGGTCAGCAAGTCACTTGACCAAAGCGAACGTCATACCCTGCTCGACGTTCTGTCTAAGCACTCGAAAGTGTTCGATTTTTCTAAATGCAGCCAAAGGCCCTTAATCCCAGCGTCCCGGATACGTCATCAGATCCACACCGAAACGGCGCATCCCATTAGGCAGAAAGCTTACCGAGTGGCACCATCGGAGCGCAAGATCATCAACGAGCAAGTTCAAGAGATGCTGGAAAAGGGAATAATACAGGAATCGGCGAGTCCGTGGGCTGCTCCCGTCATTCTAGTGAGGAAGAAGGATGGTACGTGGAGATTTTGCGTTGACTACCGCCGACTGAATTCTGTTACCAAGAAAGACGTCTATCCACTGCCGCACATCGATGACGCTCTAGACTGCCTGCATTCCGCGTCCTACTTTTCATCTGTCGACCTGAGATCAGGTTACTGGCAAGTTTCGATGCACGCAGCTGACAAAGAAAAGACGGCATTCGTTACGACCGACGGACTTTACGAGTTCAACGTTATGCCATTCGGATTATGTAATGCTCCTGCGACATTCGAAAGATTTATGGACTCTATATTGCGTGGTTTAAAATGGCATATATGTATGTGTTACCTTGATGATGTCGTAATTTTTGACCGTACGTTTGAGGAGCACAACACTCGCCTAGACCTCGTGCTCAGCTGCATTGAAAAAGCTGGCCTTGTATTGAATTTAAAAAAGTTCCACTTTGGTGAGCGACAGACATTGGTGTTAGGACATCTCGTCGACAAATATGGCATTAGACCTGACCCGCAAAAAACAGTGGCCGTTGAATCGTTCGAGCGTCCTAAATCTGTGAAACAACTGCGTAGCTTCATCGGGCTCTGCTCGTATTTCCGCCGATTCGTACCCAAGTTTGCGGATGTCGTTCACCCCCTGTCGAGCATTCTACGCAAGAACAGCCCGTTTCAGTGGACCTCCGAGTGCGATGCCGCTTTTCACAAGCTGAAGTGCTTGTTAACTTCGCAGCCAATACTTCGGCACTTCTATCCTTCGTCACCCACGGAAATTCACACAGACGCAAGTGGCATCGGTATCGGTGCTGTTCTCGTTCAGCGTTCTGGCAAGAAGGAACACGTTGTGGCGTACGCAAGTCGTTCTTTGAGCAAGCCTGAACGCAACTACACAGTGACCGAACAGGAATGCCTAGCGGTAGTGTTTGCCGTGCAACGGTTTCGCTCATACATCTATGGTCGCCCGTTCACTATCGTCACAGATCACCATTCCCTGTGTTGGCTGGTCAACCTTCGTGACCCATCCGGCCGCCTCGCACGATGGGCCATTCGTTTGCAAGAACATGTCTTCACCATTTCATACAAGACCGGCCGTCTACACGCTGATGCGGATTGCCTCTCCAGAATGCCGCTACCATCGACAGATTGTGAAGGCGATAACTTTGACCACCTTATCGCTTCGCTGTCGTCTGGCTTTCCCGATACCGTGACTTTCGCCGCTGAGCAGCGTAATGACCCAAGCTTGAAAGCTCTCTTCCCTGGAGCGAGAAATTCATTAAGCGAATGCCGATTCTGCGTCCGAAATGGTCTTATTTACCAGAGAAACTTGTCCGCGACGGACGCCCGCTTTCTGCTAGTTGTTCCTGCGTCTCTCCAAACGTCTGTTCTGCGTCTCACGCATGATGACCCCACCTCTGGCCATCTAGGCACCGCACGAACACTTAGTCGCACGAAAGAGCAGTTCTATTGGCCGAAAATGAGCAAGACAATTAAGAACTACGTGGCCAGCTGTATGCAGTGCCAGAGCCACAAGCGGCCCTCCTCGGGTCCAGTTGGTCACCTGCAACCTGTAAAGCCTCCTGGTTCCCCTTTTGAAAAGGTCGGCATTGATCTGATGGGACCATTTCCACGCTCCTCAAAAGGTAACCGGTGGATAATTGTATGCGCCGGCTATCTGACGCGGTACCGCGAGACGGCTGCCTTATGCTCCGCCACGGCAGTCCAGGTTTCGGAGTTCCTGTTGAATTCAGTCATCCTCCGACACGGACCTCCTCGCGTGATAATAAGTGACCGTGGACGACAATTTACCGCTGATATTGTTGAATCATTACTTCATTTGTGTGCTTCCAAGTTTCGACACTCAACTGCGTATCATCCACAAACTAATGGCCTCACCGAGCGCACAAACCAAACGTTGATCAACATGTTGTCAATGTACGTCGCCTCCAACCACAAAAACTGGGATGAAGTTTTACCATTCGTCACGTACGCCTTCAACACGTCGAAACACGAAACGACAGGCTACAGCCCTTTCTATCTGCTCTACGCTCGCTCACCTCGACATACGCTGGACACTATCTTTCCTTTTGTCGTCCATGACGATTTAAGAATTGCGGAAACTTTGTGTCGTGCGGAAGAGACACGTCGACTTGCCTGCCTACGTACACTGGCAGCGCAAGAGTCCTCCAAAACTCGCTACGAGAGTCAACACAGGCATGTAACCTATGCCCCCGGTAATCTAGTGTGGGTGTGGACCCCAATACGCAGACGTGGCTTGAGCCAAAAGCTACTGGCACACTACGCCGGTCCTTTCGTGATACTTCATCGTCCCAGCGAGGTCAACTATGAAATTGCACGTGTCACCACTAGTGGCCGACGTTCAAGCAAGACAGAGGTGACGCATGTTGCCCGCCTGAAGCCGTTTACACGGAAAATGCAAGAATGACTCGCCCAGAGAGCTTCGACTGAGACCGGAGGAATGATGAGAAGTATCACTACCAGGAAAAACAAGGGAAGCGCGGGTAGAGAATGAAGACAACGTTGCCTCCACTGCGATCCCTCTGAGTGGGTACGAGCCATGGCGGTGGAGATTATCATCATTATACGGTGATCGCGGACTAAGGGCCCATTAAAAACCCCCATTAATTTACCTTGCCTTGTGTAACAATATTTTTTAACGCGTTAAGGAAGCTCTTTCCACTAGATAACATTCATATAACGTTTTTTTTACTCCAGTTACAACAAATACTTAGGCTCTATACGCACAACATAAAGAGCCACAATATTTGTTGAAAGTGGATCGTGGATTTCATGCATTGAAGGAAAAAAAAGAAATATTGTGGCTTTGGGGTAGAACACCTCCTTGCCACGCAGACGACCTGGCTTCATTGCTCACTCAAACATGGTTATCCTTATTATTTATTTCATTCGCACATTCTCCGTTTTCCCGTCTCGGACAGAATGATCTATCCCTTCACAGCGAACGACGCCGGCACCAGAATTCCTACAAGACGAGCCCTGCAACACTGTCGCATTAGTACACTTCCTTTCATGCTCAGTTTCAGGCTTAGCCTCACAAGAGCCTCAGAAAAAAATCTCTCTCAAAACGCTGCACGCTTTGCCGCTTTCCCTGTTTCGCGTTAGTGGAGCAGAAACACTTTTTCCTACACGATGCACTCGTACCCAGTTATTTTTTCTCAATGTAATTAGCATTGTCTGCCGACGTTTTCCAAACTTGTCCGTGTTTATTACACCTAATCTTTTTCACTCAGTGGTACAAAGCTGTTAGGTTAAGGAGAGATAAAAATTACGCAATGCCCGTGAACAACCGAAATAGAAACATTCGATTTGATAGCCTACATTAGGAGGAGGGAAAACTTATGCAAACATGTGTGGTTGGTTTCCAACAAGCAATATGGGACAAATATTAATGGCCCGAATAGACAACTTGCTGCGGGCTCACTGTTTGACCCAGCAGCGACGATAGCTTGAGCTTCTGGGCATGTTTATGCGCCCGAACCGATAAAATTAGAGCACCACGTATCTGATACTGCGTACTTTATGCCCAATCCTTCCAAAATGAACGCTTTTTTTTTTGTTCACCTTGAATTAAATCAATACTTAAGTGCCACTCTAGCTGATGATATTTTCATCGCCTGTAGTACGTGCTGTATTCTATTTTTAACATGTGCACATCGCTTCCGTATTATTTTCTCACTTTTTTTTTCATCCTGTAACATACTTGCCTGAACGAGGTATTACAGTAGGGCACTCTCTCCACTGCACGTTGCTAGTTTGCTCAAGAATTTGGTACTAGATGTAACGACGTCGGGAAGCTGGACTTGCGCTTCATGTTACTGCAGTCTCTCCTTGTTTGACAAAGACTTTCGTATACAAATTTGTAGCCTATCTCTGTATAGTGTATCTGCTGTATCAGTGACGAGATCATTGAGCAAGATCTATGCGTTCACAACCACCTGTAGTTGTACAACACCTACTAGACATAAGTTAAGGCGCACTTGACAGGTCGGTGACGTTGCCTTCTTAATAAGGTGCACTTGTGCAGCTGCCAGCCCCCTTATCAAATTAGTTCTATTTATGAAAGTCCTAAGCTGTTGTCTGTGGGGCGTCTCATTGAAGTAGTTTTTTATTCGGTTATTTATTGGGCAGTTTAGAATAAATTCATCAGTCTGTATCTGCGCATCTAATAGGTGATCCTCTCCGTCAAAGCGCGCACTGTGTCTTTTTGCACCTGCTATCTAAACTCCTGTCAAGCGCTGCCTTGTGCCAACTGCCGGAGTAGAGGGAGCGTGTCATGTGACAGCTGATAAACCCGGCTTGCTTATGTCATTTTTCTTTCTATTGTGGTTGTATTTGCTTTTTATTATCGCCATTTACGTGGATTATAACTGCTTGAGAGTGCTATGCTGTTGGATGTTGTAGGTTACCCATAGCACTATGAGATCTTTCACAGAATGAAGCAGTAGATATCAAGGCTGACAGGAAAACGCACATAGAAATTGAGTCGATCAAACTCCCATCGAAACTTTTTATAGGGTCTTAAAAATTGAAAAGTAATTGATCTGAACAGAATGTACATCGACTTCAGGAATTCCTTTTAGATAGAACTGTAAACGGCTTGCTCAATGGCGTACGACTGTAGTTTGATTGTGGCCAAAACCATTATCTAAATACCATACGGCTTTTGCAGCTTAACCGGCTTCATATGAATGTCTGTTTGACAAGTTGCATCTCACAACCACTATTGCTTGCCTTTTGTTCTCCGAATAAACCACATTCATCTTTCTTTCAGCCCTAAGCAGATATTTTCATCTCTTCCCCACTCCCCCTCCTCCTCTATGAGCACTCGAAGAATGGCGCAGCAATCGCGACATTGCGCTAGCCGAACTCATTTCCCGTTTGTTGGCAACATGTCGACATTATAGGCACTTACATCCGTGCGACGGGTTGTACCTGAAAACACCGCGGCACGGACAATTTCCGAACGCGCAGAGCACGGGCTTTGAGAGCGACGAAACAGCGAGTGACACACTTCCGAGATTTGCACCGCACTACGGCATGATAACCGAGCGGAAGCCGTGACCGCATTGCAGACAGCGGTGCGATTTTCCCAACAGTAACTGAAGGTGTCAGAAACAGCATATAAATGACAATAGGGCAAACACTTGCGCGTTCCAAGAAATCGGCGTTGGAAAAATGCGAAAAAGGTGGGTTGTTTCAGTCTGTGATGGTGCGTGAAAAGAAGGTATACTTTAAAGGATTAGCTCTTGTCGGGTAAGATATTAAACAGCCGGCGAGAACGATGCCGAGTTCTATGATGTGTAAGTGGTTATAAATGACCACATACACATAAACGATGTCCTAAATAATATAGTTACCAGAGAATAACAAAAAACTGTATTATACAACCTAAAATTGCTGAACACACTTTTGGAACTTGCGGCTGACAAGATCACGGCGCAAGAGAGGTTGCCACCACCTCGGTCTCAGTCTTGTAACCAAAAATTCTCAGTCTTATATATATAGTCGAGTCATATTGTTGCACAAGATTTTTTCATCGAATAGGCTGCTTTCGAAAGCTATTTCGTCACACCAAATTGACTTGGTCAGGCTCTTCGTTCTTTCAGGCATGGACTGTTTTTAGCTGCTGATGTATGTTTTACGTAAGAGCCCAGACTGTACGTCATCCAGCCGCAAGGACATCGAGCCGACCAACTCATGGCTCAGCGAGCGAAAAGCGCCGTAGAAAATGGGCTTCCTGTTTACGCAACGGCAGTACGCTCCCGGCGGTCAAATGCAGTAGTGCGGTGAGACTCTACAAGCAAATGTACCTATACGGGGCACGTTATGATGTATGCGTGAAACCGGGGCTTAAGAGAGGGGAGGGCACTGAGATAAACGTAACTCATAAAAGCTTAGCAGTCAGTGTGCGCACAATCTTGATTAACGGGCATTCACTAAACATAACCAGACACTTATTTCTACTTCATGTAAGGTCCCGAGAAAGTCGTTTATATATGACGCAAGGCGGGTAGTTTCTAACATGAATATAAGATTTTGCTCGACATTTAATGGTCCGCTCACCGTACATATACTGCTTCGGTAAAACTAAGACAGAATATAGTGAATGTGGGCCACTGCTAACAATTTTTCTTTTCAAGAAACTAATCATCAGGAAAGAGGAAAATAAAACAAAAGGTAGGTGTGGGTGCATGGCTTGTGAAGAAGAGTATGAGCCAATGTTAAGAAAAGGTGTTGTTATTGCTGAATATACATATCCGTATCCGCAGCATCGTGCAACATTACACCACCAGTGGGAAATACCTCGTTCAAAGGCCTTCTATTCGAGAGCTAATGGCCCGTGAAGGCCCTCCCACAAGTGGTGACTGGGCAACCCTAATGAGATAAGTGATCTCAGCTGCGATCGTTCCTTCTGGTAGAATATATTGATGACGCAACGGACGCTTCAGTAATGAGGTACGATGGTTACCGAGAGTTGCTGCAGAACACATGTCGCGCAAAAAAAAAAATTGACTATATATAACGCCTTCGTATTATGCCTCCGCGCTAACAGACTTAATATATTCACTAGCGCAGAAGCCTAGAGTGCGTGAGAGGGAAGATGTACGACTGCGAAAACTGACTCGCCATAGAATGACGTGATGAAACATCCGGTCAGCTGTTATTTCAGAAAAGAGAAGCCGATGTGTGCTGAAACAAATTATGTAACTTCGGTATAATACAATAAGTTTCTTCGTGTGATGTTTCAGTGAAGATATTTAGATATGAATGGAGAGAATATTTAGATATGAAGGGAAGGGATAGATGGACGGATAGACTTCAAGTACACCGGCGCGTGACAGCGCGAATAAAACCCCCATCAAACGTATCTAGATACGTTGCACGACACGTCAGTTCTATTGTCTATAAATTATCGATTCAATTTGTCTGCTTTCTGTGCCAATCGATAGCATTTAATTGCGCCAACGCGACCACTTTGCGATTGTGCCGAAGTCTTTCCTGCTTTAATTTAAGGTTCGGAACGTGCAGTTCTGCCGACAGTTATCAGAGGGTTTCGGGATTGGGTAAGTAAAGGTTAAAGTTAGCGCTGGTCGCGAATGCGCACGCGCGGCACGCAATCCTGCTGTGGACCCTCTTTAATTGACGAGTGTATAGCGAGCGTACGCAACGGACGCTATCTTTACGTACACAATTCTAAATCTCTGTATAGAAAGTGCGGCATGGTCGCCTCCTCGATAGAACTCAATCTGTGATAGCGGTGTGTTTCACAAGGACCGCCGTTCTGACCACGCTTCGTTGATATACGCGAACGTGGGGCCCAAAGACCGACGACGCACGCAGGCCGTGTTCTGGACGCTGCGAGAGGTGACCCCGAAACAAGGAAGACAGATGGTCCCTGTTGGGTGAGGCCGGCATGTAGCGATGCGACGATGGCCTTCTGAGAGGCACAATAGGGACGCCTTGTAGATGCGAGCCGTTGTGGACAAGATGACTCCATTGCTATACTCAGCCGAATGTCATGGCGCACGGACTCACAACGAGGAAGGTGCTCAACAAAATATCTGTCTCAGTCTTCGCGCACTAAGATGACGACGCCTCCTGTGCTTTCAGGCCACACCCCGTGGGCGCAAGGGGGTGTAATATGCAGCGCTTTCGAGAAAGCGTCCGACGCGTTGAGGAGCTGTTGGGGCAAGCCGAAAATGTGCTTTACAGGGATATCACTTATATCAGTGGTCCTTCTTGGTATGAACCTTTTTTACAGAGAGGAGGATTTCCTCTTTTCTGGGCTGTTGCATGAGAGTACAAAAGCCGACGTCACAGCCTCTGTAGAGCTTTTTTTGGGGAGGGGGGGGGGAGGGGAGAATGAGGTCACGCGTACTATCAACAGCCCAAAAATGACTATGGTGGCACCCATCGAGGCTTCAGTGAAAAGTTCTCTAGAAAGTGCTCTTATATATCATTGCTGCTACACCACGACTTTTTTTTAATCTGTTAATTTTACTCTTAATTTGGACAACATCTACTCAACACATCAAGTGCCTCTCTCTCATGATGATAATTTGTGTAGTTTAACGTCCCAAAACCACCATATGATAATGTGAGACGCCGTAGTGAAGGGCTCCGGAAATTTTGACCACCTGGGGTTCTTTAACGTGCACTCAAATCCGAGCACACGGGCTTACAACGTTTCCGCCTCTATCTGAAATGCAGCCGCCGCAGCCGGGATTTGATCCCGCGACCGGCGGGTCAGCCGCCGAGTACCTTAGCCACTAGACCACCACGGCACGCACCTCTCTCTGATAGTCGAATCTATGTATTCACGAGAGCGCATGCTTCAGAATGAGTTGCACCTTTATAAGTGAATGAATTGAATTGCAAATATACTCGAACCAACTTTCAGTGCCTGTTTTTGCCATGCCACTCATAATGCATATTTAAACGTTTCTGATGCACCTCACTTCCTCATGAAGTGAACTACGTCGTTTTCAAGTTCGTTCATTCGAACTCGGAGGGGACTATCTAATGCTTTGAAATAGGTGAAGATCGAAATTTTTGTGAATATCGTCTCGTTCTCTTTGCGTGCTTCAAAAGCAGTGCTACTCGCTCTGGCGTCGCTAGTCAAGCGATGTTTGGTCGCTCAGCCTCAGCGACGCAATCTGAGAGGCGCGGGCCGTGCAACAGCGCTCACACTGACAGCGATGCCTGCAAAAGCGGCTCGAGCTGCGAGCGAGTGTGTCAGTTCCGTTACGCACCGTCGTTGCGTGTGCATACATAAACAAAGCAGGACGAAAGCTCAGTTAATGTACAAGGGTGTGCGCGCTGAACGACGAGCAAAGCATTATTGACGATCACGCGCAGGCACAGGCCTTTCTCGGTCATAAATTGCAACGCTTCGATCAGCTGGGTGATACTATCGGCCAACACCGCATGAGTGTGTGTGTCTTTGCTTGTATGCAGAAAGGTCAACCTCCGTGCATTTTACGTAGCAGTGCACATAGATGGAAGCTCGTCCGCCGAGCAGAAGCCGCGTAAAGCCATGATACGGGCAATGCTGCAGCGGCGACACGACGTTGGCTGTCGGGAAGCGGGAGTGACGCTACGTTACTCGGCTGCCCATATGTGGGCGTCGTCATGGCGATGCACGGCGTGTCGCTGCACAGAGCACGATGCGAGATTGAGGCCGCTTCTCGCGCACTTCATCATCGATGATGACGTCCCGCATCGGCAGCGCTAAAGCAGCTTAATAGAGATTTAGCCGTAAGAAAGTGTGTGGGCTTTCGGCAAACTTCCTCTAAATTGTAATCACTTCGCATCAGGGCACTGCGGCTCGGAACTAACTGCTCTAGACAGCTGACTTCTATTACACACAAAGTGTCGGTGTGAAGATACGCTCTACCAGCCAGGGTTAATATAAACTCGATTTCCTCGACAGCAACAAACAACGTGACATTGAAGCCAGGAAGAGCTGTATGCTAGCATCAGCATTTTCCGGCAATCGGAAAAAGGTCACAGTGCGTTCATAATACTGTCATAAAAATCATTCAGTCAGCCATTCGAACCTAATGTGACGTGGCACGGAGGCAGGTTTACAAGCACTGATGTTCCATGAAGTAATGAAATTCATGCGTGGCAGGCTTCAAGAATAAAGCCTGCACCGACGGGAAGTGTCAGGGGAATCGGCACAAGCGAAGCTTTTATGAGCCGACATTCCGTTTGTGAAAAAAAAAGGGGGGGGGGGCGACGAAAGAAGAAACACGTGAGTCTGTGCGCTGACTGTCAAGTAAAACAGTAATGTGTAAAACGGGAAGGCTCCAAGCCGTAATAAAAAAAATCGGCAGATCCCAAGTACTTTGGAAACAACATTATGCGAAGCATGGGGAGCGAAGGTGACCGTGTTGCAATATTTTAATAAGTGACACATCATGAAAAGACGCTAAATGTATGTACAAATGCTGCACGCACAGACATATGTTGAAGAGTTGCCGATGTTTATATAAACAGTTGTTTGCACTTGCGCAACGATGCTAACTGGAACATGTGTATTAGCAACACCTGAAGCTGATATGGAGCGCTGATGCTCGCGAAGATGCTGGCTCTGAACACTGCTACATAAATGAAATTCAGCGCATGACAACTAACTACCATTCATGTAAACCCGACCTGAAGACTGTATGAAGAAGTACATATGTAACGTTTATAAAATTGGTTACGCAGCACTGCAACCACTTTGACGTTTCACGAAGATAAGCGTCTATTTGAAAAGTAGTTCCGAGACCTGGTGTAGCTCTGTGGTAAAATGACCCATTGCCACGCAGAATGCTTGGGTTCGATTCCAGCTGGGACCTAGACATTGGCTACCGATGTCGGGTATTTCTTAACGCTCACGTGTTAAAATTGCGTATGTGTGTTCTCGTCGTTCCTGGGTAGATACTAAGTGACAATCACCTGTGGCACATACGCGCATATCAGCGGCACATACTCGCCCGTGGGTATGTGCCACTTTCTGACGGAACGTGTTTAATGACGTACACGATGGGAATGTGAAACTATTCATGTCTTGACCAGCGCGTCAAATTTGTCAAACCATCTTACCCTCCGATGCTTATTTTGGTACAGGCCAAATTAAGGGGGTGACCACGAGAGCACGCAAACGTAAGCGGATAGATAGATAGATAGATAGATAGATAGATAGATAGATAGATAGATAGATAGATAGATAGATAGATAGATAGATAGATAGATAGATAGATAGATAGATAGATAGATAGATAGATAGATAGATAGATACGCTCAAAATCACCGAAGTTCGCTAAGAAATGCTTCGAATTTAATAATACGTGACTGCATCATGATGTATTTCATTTCCGGGCATAAAGCGTAAGTATTGCCACGGCCACTGGATAAAAAACAACCTTGTTTTTCTATCCATTGGACGTGGTATTGCGCATCATGAGAGTGCAGTGCTGCTTGTGTTCACCAGAAATATATATTTATCATTTCATGTTCACATTTTCGGTTGACTTACGTGTTCATCTGATATCACAGATTTAGAACATCCATTGCGCACACTCATACTCTATTTCTGGTTAACCTCCCTGCCTTTCTTTATACCATACATCTTTTTCTCTCTTTCCTCTTTGCTTCAATCATTTTACGAGCCACGACCTGGAGCCAAATGAGGCACATCCACTTTAAAAATTGAAAGAGGCTGCAAGAATATAGTAACCGCAGCATTTCACTTTAATACCTGTCGCTGAATCTTTCATTACAATAGAAATGCTATAGAAGCATAATAGGCATAGTAAACAGAATCACTACTATACAGCTTGTCAGAGTTATTAAAAGTTAATACAGCAGAACGCGTGCTGCCTCGAAGTAGCGCAATTAATAGCCTCGAAGCTGCTGTTCTACATGTCACATCTGATATTGATGCGTGAGTCTGTTTTAGTTTATGACTCGTTTATCCTCGCGTGTATAAATAGGGGGCGATGCTAGTGAGGGGCATATTTACAAGGTTTTCACTTGAAGTAATTATTGGTTATTGATAAGCGTAAGAAGGTGGTGCAGTGCTGTCTTGCTTTTTTATATGAGGTTACGTTTTTGCCACTATACTGAAAGAGCCTATACTGATAGGGTATAGGCGCTTTCATTCTGGTAATATTACAAACTTTGTTCTGCTACTTCCCCGTAAAATCTCAGGGGAAGCTAGAATAAGACTCGGCGAGCAAACACCGATAGGGAAGTCAGAACGGCGTTTGCGGTGTCTGTATTTTCGTCTATTGCGCACGTGTTTTCATGCCGTATCACTGAACATGAATACGCACCAACCAGCTCAGTTCTACGTTGTTCTAAGAAAGACGGAAGCTTGAAGACAGGAAATTTTTTTCAAAAGGGGTCTGGCTGGAGCCACTGTATTTTTTTAATAAATACGGAATATATGTTCCATCGATGAACGCTAAATGCAAGTCACACCGAAGTAAAATGCAGATGGAGAGAGTCGCGAAGAGTTCAGAATCTACAATGTTGGCTTTTTTAAATGCGAAGCATTTCTAAGCAAACTTCGGCAATTTGGAGGGTATCTATCTATCTATCTATCTATCTATCTATCTATCTATCTATCTATCTATCTATCTATCTATCTATCTATCTATCTATCTATCTATCTATCTATCTATCTATCTATCTATCTATCTATCTATCTATCTATCTATCGATCTATCTATCTATCTATCAGCTTACGTTTCGGTGCTTTCGTGGTCACCCCCTTAAACTGTCGTGAACCATACTTAGCATGGGAGGGCAAGCTGGTTTGTCGAATAAGTCGTGTTGGTCAAGATATGGATAATGTCCCAATTCTGTCGCGTACGTCGTCAAACACTTCCGGACAGACAGTGGCGCATACCCACGAGCGGGTACATGCCGCTGGTAGGCGGGTATGTGCCACATGTGATTGACACTTAGTAAATACCCAGAAATGACAAGAACACACATGGGCAATTTTAACGCAAGAGTGTTAACAAATACGCGACATCGGTAGTGTCGACCCAACGAATGCAAAGAATAAATGTCAGGGTCCCAGCTGGAATCAAACCCAAGCATTCTGCGTGCCAATGAAGCATTTCACCACTCAGCTACGCCAGGTCTTGGAACTACTTTTCAAGTAGACGCTAATCTTTGTCAAACGTATAGTGTTTGCTGTGCTGCCTACCCAATTTTATAAACATTACATATGTACTCCTTTCATACAGCCGTCACGTCAGGTTAATGTCAATTGTGCTAAGTTGCCATGCGCTAAAGTTGATTTATGTAGCAGTGTTCAGGGCCATCATCCTCGCAAGCATCAGCACTTCATACCAGTTTCAGGTGTTGCTAATACGCACGTTCCAGTTGGCATCGTTGCACAAGTGCAAACGACTGGTTACATAAACATCTGACTCTCTTAAACATATGTCTGTGCGTGCAAAATTCGTACATATATTTAGCGTAATTTCATGACGTGTCACTCAAATAAAAAAATGCAACATGGTCACCCTCCGTCCGCACGCTTCGCAGAACGTCGATTCTCTGGTACGTGGGATATGTCGATTTCTTTTTCTATTTCTTTCGAGTGAACCGTAGTATGGTTGGTAATAAAAAAATTCACGAGTCATCCATGATATTATCAACAACTATCTAACCTATTATTATTACCCCCAGCGTCAGATCAGGATGCAAATGGCATGCCACATTGTTTACGTTCATTTCAATATCCCGCTTGCACAATAATTTAGGTGCGAATGAAACAATACCTGGTGGTCAGAATTATTGTGCAGCCTCGCATTAGTACGTGTCTAATAATCGTGTCCTGCTTCTTGCACGCAAAAGCTAGAAAGACCATTAAAGTGTGCTGACATATAGAAAGAAAGCAACAACAAACGGGATGCTTCCTTCTTTGGTTATATTTATGCTCGTAGTGAATTTCCTATAGTGAAAAAGAAGCACGTAATAAAAGGAAAAAAAAACTAATCGGGCACTTTCTTACACTGAAGATTTTAGGGGAGTCAGAGCATGGAGAAAAAAAAAGCGAGAGGAAATTTTAACTAACGAGTGGAGCGAACGCCCACACGTCTTTTATCGACCAAGTGATGCAGGCCACGTATGGTGGGAATTTTGAAAGTTGAAAATGAACTAGCCTCTCAAAGGTCATAACCACCCGCGCTGCTCGATTCGAGACGCCAGTGATATTCATTGGCACACACCACTATATCAACAAGCAGGAATCGTAACTGAAACGTATGCCATCGAAAAATAGTAACAATGAAAGCCGTGGCACCGAGTCAGAACGATCATTCTTCATTGTTATACACGGGGCAATTAGAAGGCACGAATCCGGACTTGGGCTGTCTAAATCATTTCGTGGAGGAATCGTGCACGCGAGAAGCTGCGTCGCTTGTCGTCGTCCCTTTCCATGCCGGTGGCGTGCGCATGCTGCCGCTGGCGTCAGTGGCGCGCGAGCTCGGCGCGACATCGCTGGCGTTGACGAGACCGATGTCGACGTGCGGGACGCAGTCACGCCAGCGATGCGTGGCGTCAATTTTAATGAAAGCAGTCGGCAGGCGGGATCGGGGAACCCACTGCAGGGCAAGGCGGGCGGGGATGCTTCGCGGCTGACACCCGCCCATTTGTTCGCCGTCCGCATTTTCACGCACACAAAAACCGCGGGCGATCGCCCGCGCCTATTTGTAAAAGTGCAGGTGCTGGAGCGGGTGGGTTGAAACGCACCGGAGGAAATTCGGCGTGCCGTTCTCGCTTACTCGTAGCTTTCCCGTCGTCTTTCGGACATTCTTGAGTGGGATTCATTTTTTTTTTAACATGACAGTGCTTTATGGTGTAAAATATGTGCTATCAGGTTGCAACAAAAATTCACAGAAAATCCACGAAATGATGGATGATGAGCGGGGCGAAGTGTTGGTCAATCTGTTCGTGCTTCCATCCGTGCGTCAGTCCATCCGTACGTGCACCCGTTCGTGCGTCTGTTGATGCGTCCGTCCGTGCGTCCGTCTATGTGCGCGTCTGTGCGAGCGTCCGTTCGTTCGTCAGTCCGATGTCTGTCTGTCTGTCTGTCTGTCTGTTTGTTTGTTTGTCTGTCTGTCTGTCTGTCTGTCTGTCCGTGCGTCCGTCCATCCACCTAGTGAACACTTCAAATACCACCATCTCTCTTCTTTTTAATATATATTCATCAGATAAAAGTACCACCATCCAGCGGACAATCCAAGGACTAAACGAGAGCATGTACCACATTTCTGCTGTCAGCGCTTTGTGAACACCGAGAGCATGATTACGGAGCCTTGCTATGTTTTTTCCAACATGTGGACATGAGGATATGTGCCCGGGGGTGGATATGGGCCACTGATATGCGGGTATGTGTCACTAATTACGCACTACGACAACGGGGGATGCACAAGCCACGCCATTAGGAGACTCGCCCCTATAATAAGAAGGAAAGGTTTCATAGGCGGGTGGCGAACCTAAGATCTCTACATTTACAGCACACGGCACGAAATCACTAAACCACGAAGCGTACTTCACGCGTGCGGACTCGCGATTGCAGCTGCGAAACCGTATAAGGCCTAAAAACATTGCTCAAACCTACCGCCTTCATAAAAGCCAACAGCGAGCGAGATCAGGCCACGACCTAGAAGGTCGTGGATGAGACACATAGTAGCTTACGTCCTTTTTCTCTAGCGCGCTTCGCTCATTGGTTGTATTCGTACACACAGGCACCAGTTTTTTCTCTACCACGCATGCAAGCACTTGCAAGTGTTCGCTTTGACAACTACATATTCAGCCTCCTTTACAACTTTTTCAAGCGCTAGCGGGTCATTGCATGCCCGTACAGCTCCTATATGTAGTCGGTATTCGATAGCTTTTTTCAGCCCCACGAAGTAAGGTCTGCGGGGAAAAAGTAGCATACACGTATTATGTTGTGACATTGCGACGCCTTCGGGCTACGTTCAAGCCGTGAACACACACACACACACACACACACACACACACACAAACATATATATATATATATATATATATATATATATATATATATATATATATATATATATATATATAGGTGAATATTTTAATGAATTTGGAAATTTCAGATGGAGCCACCAATACACAGGAAGCGCTGCTCATGATGCTCATGGAAAATGGAAACGTGGAACTTCCGCCCATTCTTTGTCATTCAGTTTGTGCGCCTGCATTCATGTCGTAGTGAGTGAATAGATTAGAGATAGGCTTTCGCCTAATCATTCTCGTGGTTATAATGCCCCAAACCACAATGTGGTTATCAAGTGAGGCGTAGTGCATGGTCCCGCAAACCTAAATGACCGGGTATTCTTTAACATGCGCCTAAATTTAAGTGCACACTCCTCAGGCATTTTCGCCTCAATCGAAAATGCGGTCGCCGTAGCCGCCATTCGAAAGCACGATTTCCGTATCAGCATTCGAGCAGCATAGCTTGAAAACGTCCATGGCGGGTGATAAACTTTCTAATTCGGAAGTTACTTTATGTGTTCCATAACTGCAGCAACCTGGTTTATCCTGCGGAGTTTTTAAACATCGGGGTGACCCGCCACTGTAGTTTACTGATTATGATGCTCATAATACTAGCGGTTAAGATGGCGGGATTGGATCCCTGCCGTGGCAGCTGCACTTGGAATTAGGCGTAACGTTAAAGGTTTGTGCACATTGAAGAACACTAAATGATCAAAATTCCCGAAGCTTTCCACTATGGCGTGCATGATCTCAAGCCGCGGCTTGCGCCACCTGGTTCCCCACGAGAGACTCTTGTCCCGGTGTCCAAAGGATGTTAATAAGGGCTGCAGCACGAGCACGAAGGTGCTAGAAGAAAATTGACATGAAAGGCGAGGCAAGGAAAGCAAAGAGGACAACACAGGATGGTTGTCTTGGTGCTTTTAAAACATGTAGTGTTGCCTTTCCGATCTTTCCATTCATGTATCTTCTGCACGCCTCTTGCGATCCGACCCGCTGGGAACACGTATGAACGGCTGTCACGACGAGTATGAGCGCATACCGAAGTAAGCAGAGACGTTTTGGCACACTACAGGAAGCAGAGGAAGTGGTACCCGCCGGCACACAAGAGTCTGAGTAAGGAACAAGCTGTGACATGGAGAAGACTACAAGCCGGAACTTACCCGCACGGAACTTTGATGCACGCACTGTATCCAGACTGCAAGTTTTGCCCTCCAGACACGCGCAACACTCAGCGCCACATGGTGCTAGAGTGTCGCAACAATTCGGACATACCATCGTCGTAACCACAAGTGCCAGCGCAAACGAAGAGAAAGAAAGGGATCCAGAAGAAGTATTCGAAGACGAGTGGGAGGCCGGGCGGTGGCAGCGAGCTATGGCTACCTGGACTGAGGGGGCCACCCACCTTAGGGCTGAAGTACAAAAAGCCCGGTGCAAATAAAGTTAATTTCATATATTCTTTCACTACGGCATCCCTCGTAATAATATCCTTGACCTAAAACCCCATTAATTTAGAGCTTTCGAAGAAGACGGGAAGAAACACCATCACGTGCTGGGCAATATGATTTCAGAGCGCTAGCAAGGTTGAGTGTTTCACTTGAACACCTTTGACAGAGTTTCAATTATACGGTTGTTGGGACATGTTCGCATAGGAGTTGCACGTGAATAAGCTACGCTGTTCCCATCTGGCAGCTGCGACGCGTGTCACGAGGCTTAAGGTATAGAGACTTCATTGGATGCGACACTGCCTCTGCCCAAAGCTAAGTGTATTATAGGGGGCTAATGAGGTTGACGAGAACCTGTCGGTGCTATTTAATGCACAGAGAAATGTTTGTAACGTAAGCTCAACGTTTTCTCCTTGTTCTGTTCACTGATAGCACACACACATACAGTAGCCGTCACGCTTTTGCCATGTAGTGGCCAGGCGAGCGGCTCATGCACTGCGGATTATTGGGCGTCACTCTTGTACCGATGGCGTCTACATCCCTACACACGTGTCTGTGAATGGTAAGGACGTTCGGGGAGTGACCGCGCCAAAAGCGTCCGTACAATTGCTACCTCAACGAAATCCGCATGATGCTTTATCATACAGGATAACGTAAATTTACTACCTCTGCGTGCAGTATAAAAAAACTGTTGTTGATTGCGGCTACACACAGTTGTAGATGCCAACAAAACTTGTAGCTGGGCGAGTTGGTTCATAATACTGGGTAAACTGGTGTGCGCACAAAAAAACAGACAAACGACAGCAGAGAAGAGACAGGGACAAGCGCAGACTTTCAACTAAATTTACTTCTTCGTCAACCTTCAATTTACAGTCGCACAGAACATAGTCAAGTGGTCACGAGGACAGAACCTAATAGTTTACAACAGCGTTTTATATTTCTGCTAGAGGCAATACCTGTGTTAGTGATACATCCATTTCGCTTTTTGATAGTGAGCGTCATTTTTTGCGTGGCCTGTTGTAAACTATTGGGAACTGATGGAAGCGTTTTATATTTCTGCTAGAGGCAATACCTGTGTTAGTGATACATCCATTTTCGCTTTTTGATAGTGAGCGTCATTTTTTGCGTGGCCTGTTGTAAACTATTAGGTTCTGTCCTCGTGACCACTTGACTATGTTCTGTGCGACTGTAAATTGAAGGTTGACGAAGAAGTAAATTTAGTTGAAAGTCTGCGCTTGTCCCTGTCTCTTCTCTGCTGTCGTTTGTCTGTTTTTTTTGTGCGCACACCAGTTTACCCAGTAGATGCCAACGCCGATGTAAAGCGTGGTGTACAGACACCCGCTTGGGCTGCTTTATGTAAAAAGCAGCCTGAAAAAGAAACAGACCGCCACATCGCTGCACGTATACTCGATCCTTTCCCGTGGCCTTGAATCTTGTTCGTTCGTACGGCCCTAAAATGAGGAACGGCTCCTCACGGCAAGTGGATATATATATATAATATATATATATATATATATATATATATATATATATATATATATATATATATATATATATATATGAGATATAACAGACAGTAATGCCAAGGAATGTACAGGGGAAGTTATTAACATTAATGGAATGTAAATAAGAAGAAAGAAAAGTGGATGAAAAAATTACCAACTGTAAGCAGGAATCGAACCTACGACCTTCGAATTACGCGTTCGATGCTCTAACCACTGAGCTATTACAGCGGCACTCCCTCCATCCACTTTTTTTTTTGGGGTTTATCTGTGAATTTTAGAAGTAGGAGCGACAGTCAGCGCCATCTATAAGCCAAACAACGAGTGTGAAAACACTCTTATGCGCATGTTTGGCGTCACGTAGCACGTGAACTTATTAGGAGCGGGCAGCTGATTAATTGTTCCTCTTATACAACCTAAACACACCAAGTCTGCCAGTACGAGACCCTCGTTCAATGAAATAAGGGAAAGAAGTGTATACCTAAGGGCTCGTTTTTATAGATGGCG
This sequence comes from Rhipicephalus microplus, assembly GCF_043290135.1. Taxonomy (NCBI): domain Eukaryota; kingdom Metazoa; phylum Arthropoda; class Arachnida; order Ixodida; family Ixodidae; genus Rhipicephalus; species Rhipicephalus microplus. Next base: position 285,787,134 of record NC_134701.1, read on the forward strand.
CTGACTGTCGCTCTTACTTCTAAAATTCACAGATAAACCCAAAAAAAAAAGTGGATGGAGGGAGTGCCGCTGTAATAGCTCAGTGGTTAGAGCATCGAACGCGTAATTCGAAGGTCGTAGGTTCGATTCCTGCTTACAGTTGGTAATTTTTTCATCCACTTTTCTGTCTTCTTATTTACATTCCATTAATGTTAATAACTTCCCCTGTACATTCCTTGGCATTACTGTCTGTTATATCTCATTATTATTGTGTTAAAAACACGGAAAACGAGCCCTTAGGTATACACTTCTTTCCCTTATTTCATTGAACGAGGGTCTCGTACTGGCAGACTTGGTGTGTTTAGGTTGTATAAGAGGGACAATTAATCAGCTGCCCGCTCATAATAAGTTCACGTGCTGCGTGACGCCAAACATGCGCATAAGAGTGTTTTCACACTCGTTGTTTGGCTTATAGATGGCGCTGACTGTCGCTCCTACTTCTAAAATTCACAGATAAACCCCAAAAAAAAAAAGTGGATGGAGGGAGTGCCGCTGTAATAGCTCAGTGGTTAGAGCATCGAACGCGTACTTCGAAGGTCGTAGGTTCGATTCCTGCTTACAGTTGGTAATTTTTTCATCCACTTTTCTTTCTTCTTATTTACATTCCATTAATGTTAATAACTTCCCCTGTACATTCCTTGGCATTACTGTCTGTTATATCTCATTATTATTGTGTTAAAAACACGGAAAACGAGCCCTTAGGTATACACTTCTTTCCCTTATTTCATTGAACGAGGGTCTCGTACTGGCAGACTTGGTGTGTTTAGGTTGTATAAGAGGGACAATTAATCAGCTGCCCGCTCATAATAAGTTCACGTGCTACGTGACGCCAAACATGCGCATAAGAGTGTTTTCACACTCGTTGTTTGGCTTATAGATGGCGCTGACTGTCGCTCCTACTTCTAAATTCACAGATAAACCCAAAAAAGTAGATGGAGGGAGTGCCGCTGTAATAGCTCAGTGGTTAGAGCATCGAACGCGTACTTCGAAGGTCGTAGGTTCGATTCCTGCTTACAGTTGGTAATTTTTTCATCCACTTTTCTTTCTTCTTATTTACATTCCATTAATGTTAATAACTTCCCCTGTACATTCCTTGGCATTACTGTCTGTTATATCTCATTATTATTGTGTTAAAAACACGGAAAACGAGCCCTTAGGTATACACTTCTTTCCCTTATTTCATTGAACGAGGGTCTCGTACTGGCAGACTTGGTGTGTTTAGGTTGTATAAGAGGGACAATTAATCAGCTGCCCGCTCATAATAAGTTCACGTGCTACGTGACGCCAAACATGCGCATAAGAGTGTTTTCACACTCGTTGTTTGGCTTATAGATGGCGCTGACTGTCGCTCCTACTTCTAAAATTCACAGATAAACCCAAAAAAAAAAAGTGGATGGAGGGAGTGCCGCTGTAATAGCTCAGTGGTTAGAGCATCGAACGCGTACTTCGAAGGTCGTAGGTTCGATTCCTGCTTACAGTTGGTAATTTTTTCATCCACTTTTCTTTCTTCTTATTTACATTCCATTAATGTTAATAACTTCCCTTGTACATTCCTTGGCATTACTGTCTGTTATATCTCATTATTATTGTGTTAAAAACACGGAAAACGAGCCCTTAGGTATACACTTCTTTCCCTTATTTCATTGAACGAGGGTCTCGTACTGGCAGACTTGGTGTGTTTAGGTTGTATAAGAGGGACAATTAATCAGCTGCCCGCTCATAATAAGTTCACGTGCTACGTGACGCCAAACATGCGCATAAGAGTGTTTTCACACTCGTTGTTTGGCTTATAGATGGCGCTGACTGTCGCTCCTACTTCTAAAATTCACAGATAAACCCAAAAAAAAAGTGGATGGAGGGAGTGCCGCTGTAATAGCTCAGTGGTTAGAGCATCGAACGCGTAATTCGAAGGTCGTAGGTTCGATTCCTGCTTACAGTTGGTAATTTTTTCATCCACTTTTCTTTCTTCTTATTTACATTCCATTAATGTTAATAACTTCCCCTGTACATTCCTTGGCATTACTGTCTGTTATATCTCATTATTATTGTGTTAAAAACACGGAAAACGAGCCCTTAGGTATACACTTCTTTCCCTTATATATATATATATATATATATATATATATATATATATATATATATATATATATATATATATATATATATATATATATATATATATATGTGTGTGTGTGTGTGTGTGTGTGTGTGTGTGTGTGTGTGGCGCTTCCTTCCCGCTGCTGACTGCGCGTCAAAGCCGACCGGATCCCGAAGCCTGGCGGGATATCGCAAGCGAACCGTTGTGATAGTCATTTGAGCTCCGAACCTCCGTAATCTATTCGAGCTCACCACGCTCGTCGCAGGGGCGTCCTTTAATATGAATGACTCTTGGTCGGAGCGTGCGCATCGCGTGCAGACCGCGTTTTGTAGGGCGTGAGTGGTCCGATAAGCGGGCGTTTTGTGTGGCTGCAGCAAGCAACACCCTGGGTCACGGAGCCGCAGCAAGAAAACGAATGCAGAGATTGAATGATAATAGGCCTATGCGGGATATGATGATTGGACTTACGGAGACTTTTCGATAATCGTATAACTTTAGGGCTAGTGATACTGAGCGCATAGTGGCAAGATGCGGTCGTATCGAGCGTGTACATTGTAGTGGTGTTAAAATAGTTACTGAGAGACCATTAATGGCCAAAAGAGAGCACAGAACTTTATGGGTGTTGCAAGTAGAAATTACATGTACTGAAATTTCTTGACAACTGATTGCAATCCTGAGCGTTTAACAGTTTTATAACTGGCTCCTATAAGAGCCCCTAAACCATACCCAGAGGTCGAGATTTACGAATAAACTCATGGCCGTAAGAATGTTTTTGAACGGTGACTTGATGGCGGACTTACACGCGTTTGGTGACACAAGAGAAGTTATCCTTCGTTTCGGCATTCGATTATATGTTATCACTTGATTCGTTCTTCAATTTATTCGTTATGCCCCGCTCATAGACTCATTTCTCTTCTTGGCCGAGAGCATCTCCTCGCCATACGAGGAGCAAAAGCGGCGAGCACGCTTACCTCCCAGATTTAAGCGAATACCACATGGTAAAAATTTCCAGAACCCCATGACGTTCCTTGTGATAATGCCGTAGTTTTGGGCTATAAAACTTTAACGATTATCATCATCAGTACGCGTTCCTGCTTTCTTACAGGTTTCTTTTGTGGATGACTCTAGAAGACGACAAAAAAGGAAGCGTGGTGGCGCATGTTGTGGCCGCCACCAGCCAGTGCAAATGGGTTAAGTTTCAGCGCTACAGAGCGCATAGCGGCAGGCGCCTGTACTAAAAAGGTGTGCTGGCGCTCCGCTCGCTGAATAAGTCAGTAGTACAGTAGGTCGTGGGCCCGTGTCGTCGTCATCGTAGTAGTAGCCACCTCTTGTATATTCCTTAGAATGTCCGCAGGATAGCGGTACTTGTATGTGATGAATATATGATGAAAAGATGCGAGATCACGGTACTTGGAGTGTTCAGTACATGAATGGACGGACGGCCAGCCAGATAGACAGACGGACGAACGGAGAGACAGACGGACAAATGGATGTATGAACGGACGGATGGACGGATGGATGGGCGGACGTACGATCACACGGATGAACGCATGGACGGAGGGATGGACAGACAGACAGACGCACGGGTGGGCGGACGAACGCACGGACAGACGCATGGTCACATGGACGGAAGCAAGAATGAACGGACAGACGGGAGCATGGGCGGACTCATGGACGTTTCACCCCTCTCATTATCATTCACTCCGTGGATATGTTGTGATTTTTTTGTCATCAGCAGGTCGGTTGCAGTCAATTCAGTCTAACGCTGCGTCTTGATTGAGGTGTTTTGAAAGCTTTGTTGCAATACGCACTGAGAATGTCCAAGAAGTATTTTGGGCTTTGAAATCCTGACAGTACCAGCTTCACTCGCACTAAAACATCGCAAAGCACCAGGAACTACGTACAGAATCTCGATACTGACTTTTCCCTGAAGGAATCGTAGACTCATCCAATTACCGATGTCCACTCGGTTAGAATTTCGTAGATTGCTGGCTGCAAGTGCATGAGCGCGTGTATCCGTGCATACTTTTATCGCTTTTTTTTAGGGTCAATGGCCTAACACAACAAAATAAGGAGGCTCATCTGTTGCTTCAGTATATGTGGCATGTTTCTGCTTAAACTGAGTCTGAGATTATATTGCAAGTCATGACATTTTTATCATCATCAGAGGACATGGAAAAATGATCTGTGCTTAATTAATCAGCGTTGTACTGAATTGATCCTCTTAAATACCGCCACGATGGTACCAGCGATGACCTACACGGTTTCATGCACACAACTTAAAAGGGAGGTTCGTGCTATGCACATAGAGCAGAAAAAATTATGTCGCTGTTTTACTCAGACTACCGATGCATCCTAATATGATGCACTGCGCACACAACAGCCACTGTCGCATTTGAAGTGCCGGAATAATACTTGCACGTATGGATTAGTGCTGAACCACAACACCGACGACTACAAGGTATGACAGTTTTACTGAAACCTTCGAAGTTCTCTTTTGTCCCTTAGCGCTACGTTTCGCGCCTCCATCGCAGTGCGTTGTAAATTAGCTCCTTCGAACATTGAAAGCATGCAAATGACCGAATGGCATCACTGCCACTATGGACATCGTGACACGATCGAGTCCTGTTCCATTCATTGCTGACTAGCATGTGCCGCTTTCACGAGAGAATAGCTAACCGAGGACGAAAACCAAGAACAAGGAACACAGGGAGTAAAGAAAGCAGTTCCTCATCCATTCAAGGCCTGCTATTCCTCGCGTGAAATTCCGTCCGACCAGAGCAGCTCATGACGCGTCCAGTGGGCGAAAGAAGTTTTGAGGTACTTTCACTGTTTGCGTGGCAGGTCGCCGTCATTCTTCAAAGAAATCTAGTATCCGCTAAACAATTGAAACTTATTTTGTGCGATTTTTGTGTTGCATTCAGTGGATGACGACGATGAAGAATTACGCCTGATGTGGGTATGTACCAAAATAATTAGGAGATGCAGACCAAGCTTTCGTAATGTTTGGAGCATGGGAAGACCCACTCATTACAAGATTCGCAGTGTGTGACGCCTGGTTGTTCTTTTGCTGTTGTAAAACCCTTTATTTCTCATTATAACGGGATTGATTTCGTGACATCCAGCCTGCCTACGGCAAGTTCGCGAAGGAGTTAGCGCACGGGCGTGGCTCAGCAGAATTATGCTCAGCTGGCACGCAGTGGACCCGGGTTCAAATCGCGCTATGACACTATTGAATATTTTATTCAAGAAGGATGACAAGGAAGTGGACGCACGAGGGGAGACCTCGTGGCTGGTTTGCGCCGGAAGAACGTTTGCCGTACAGTGGACACGTTTTTAATATCTCTGAGCCATTTAACTTTTGTTTTCGCTCACTCTACCGGTGAAGACATATTTTCTTCTACAGCCACCAGAAGTCTTTGGGGTTCTTACTTGAGTTTTTTTCTTAGTTCGTGCTATAGTGGATACGGACTCTGGCGGACAACTACGGCGCTGCGTATCACCTGGATTGTGATATCATAACAACTTTCGCTGACAAAGAGCCGGTACTTGAGCCGCAACGAAGTTTTCACGTCTGCTGTGTCTAAGCATCGCCTGAATTGACTGGATACCCAAGCGTATGAGCAGAAACAGTCAAGCCACCAAGCAACCAAGGCGGAAGGACAATACATAAAATAAAAAAAAATTCAAGAACATCTGTGAGACACACACATAAAGAAGTTTAACAATACACTAATATCCATCATATTGTCGCTGGAAAATATAAAACATCTACAAGCACAAAACCTTTTTTCTGGGCATTGCCTTCTACGTAAACATTATGAACCTTAGGACCTACTTTTGCCCACTCATCTGATTCGTCGATTTTTTTTCTTTCAGCGTTCATTTGCGACCAAAACAAGGCCTAAGACGTATAGAAATGCCACAGAGGCCCATGTTGGTGCGTACTGTCTGTGCAAATTCACGCGGTTGTTCACATTCCGCAAATTTTCGTTACATGAATATATGTTGTTTCACACACGTACGCCTGAAGTGAGAGCGTCAAATAATTCGCTGAATTATATATTGTATTTAGAAGAAAAAAACCATGAAGGCAGGAACGTTTTTGAACTGCTGAGAAATTGCGCTACTTTTTGCGACTATACGCTGTTTGTGCGACGCCAGAGATTGTCAGGAGGCTTGACGAGCATTTGTGCTTCAGAGGAAAATAAGTGCCTATATTCTTTGCGGCTTCTTCGGGGTAACAGCTTTAGAAGTACACAGCCTTTTCTGTGGATACTTGCGTGAAACTCCCGCTCTGGCGTGCTTTGTGAAGACTCGCAGCCTAGAAGCAGAGTCTGTTTTCTGGGTTGATTCGAAAAAAGATCGTGTCAGCGTCTATGCGCCGACCAGCTGAGAGCAGTGATGCTGAAATTCTGCATTGGCTGCGCGGATAAATGGTCCTCAAGAAGATTGAATTCGATAGAAGACCATTAGCGCGTGCCTCCACGTTTAAGACATACGTGATTTGGCTCGTTTGGTAGAGAGGCTTCAGCAAGAATTACTGAGGAGGAGAAAATGTCACGAGGGCACCAGCCTCCTCCGAATCACTCATGGTACTTTTCGGAGCGTATCCTATTTTCTGTTCAGGGTTATGTTTTGTCCAAACTTCGTCCCTGGAAGCACCATCATCACGCATGCAGATTATCTCTGTTATTTTTAATTAAAAATGTGTTAGCTCTATTTTCAGCATTCAGCCTAAAAACCTGAACATACAAGTCATACAGTGCAACAAGATAAAGGAAGAGAGAAATATATGTATAGTACAATGTAGTAGTGTAGTACCTCAGTGTAGTACAGAAAGAGTACATAGATGTTATTTTGCAAACTAAAAAGCGTAACAAAACGCAGACATCGAGAAGAAGCTTAGAAAGCTACGGAAAGAAGTTATTTCTGTATTTTTCATTCGCAAGTTTCTGTTATAATATAAACTAGGGCATCTACTGTAAGTCTCTTCGATGGTCCAAAACTTTTTTTTTCAGGAGTTCAGTTGCACAAGTTGTCGAGTGCACTCTCATAATGTTACCTCAAATTCCGGAGGCCGATCAGAAAAAAGTCAGTGAACTGCGTTTTCTAATAACACTCGGTATTAAACGGGTTCAAGTTGGCCATGAAGCCACCAATGACCCACACGTGTACATAGCTTTACAGATGAAGCTGTTGTGAGATCACAACTTAAGTCATGCGCGGCGCCATAGTTGTACGCCGCCGTCGCCACCGGTGTTCACAACCATATCGCACGAAATTAGAAAAAATCAGAAATTAGAAAATAGTCCCACTGTGTCCTAGTACCCGGGTACGATGCGTGCCAGCTCAGTGTTCTACCACTAAGCCTCACCAGTGCTGGGGACTTGTTCGAGAAGTTGCCTTAGGCATACAGGCTTGATGTCGGGAAAGAAATCTCACTAGAATGAGTAATAAGGCGTTTTAGAACTGCAACAAACAACCATGCATCATACATTGCGAATAGCGTAACGAGTGGGTCGTCCAATGCTCCAACACCAAGATCAAGAAGAAACTTTTGTGAAGTTTCTTCTTGATCACCTACTCCCTGTGGCGCATACCCACTTCAGGCTAATTCCTCATCTTCGTCAGCCACTGCTTGAACAATTGGCACTAAATTTCTTCCAAATGTTTAGCGGATACCACGTTTTTCAGAAGAATGGCGAAAAACAGCGCAGTATATTTTAGTGTACTGCTCGGAAATTATTATTGATGCCAAAGTGGGTACCCAGCTAGTGTGCTTGACAGTTACCTAATGACTCTGAAAGGCCGCTCTTCTAGTGTTCGCTGTGACTGTCCTGCGCCTTCTGTGTAGGCCTGGCGTTTTTTTTTTCCTGTGACTACTTGCGTTTCAGGTAAAAAACTTCCCTTACTAAATAAACGATGTACATGTTTTAGATTACGGCTGCACCATGTAGGTACCACGAGCATCACACTTTCATTTCTCACATTTTGTGCAACGCATTACAGTATAGCAGTGAAAATAGTGGATTTAGAGTTTTCTAACGATAACCGTTGCCGGGCCAGTGGAGACTGACATCAAAACAGCAATAAGTTTCAACCCACTTCGACAGATGACCTGTGTTTCGGCACGGCTGTGTAGGCTGTGCTAGTTGGTTCTGTTACGTTTACTGAAGAAGCTATCCAGCTTGTAGCATGCAGTATGCATTCCTTCTTTCATGCCACGCATCTTTGTTAATAGTTTCAGATCTTCCGCTAGTGTACAGTGTACCTATAGGTGGAGGTGCACGTTAGAGAACACAAGATGACCGTAATGTTTCGTTTCCTCATATACATATCTTTGTTTTTTGGATGTATGACCCTATAAATTGATATTCAACTAGTTTGAAACGCTTCTAGCCCACTTAATTCATTTTATTTTCCTCGTTTTTAAAGCGTAAACTTTCTGATGAGTTGTGCTGTCTGATAATGCGCTTTATGGGTTTCGTTTTCACTCGGCTTTGTGTTTATTGCATTTAAAAACTCAAACGATAAAAGCTACTTCAGCAGAGTCATAATACAATACTACACTCACAGGTACAGCACGCCAAGAACTTACTAATTTGGTATTTTACTGAGCTCACCAATCACGGTAAATTGATTCGCTAGTGACATGCATTTGCATGTGCTTTAAGTCAGCGTAGGTGAAACGAAAGGAAAGTTTCGCACAGTTAGAAACGAGTATCTATTTTACGTCGCTTAACAGCTTTGCCGAGCAGCTTCGTTTACTTTTAGATTTCGCTTTCGTGCCTACAATGCCCGAACTTTTGTTTCTCAGTCATTGGAGATCTTTGTGACGGACGTCTGAGAAATCACGAGTACCACACGTAAAAAGACCCTCTCAAATCTTGATAAGGCAGCCTTGGTTGTGATGACTTTTCTTTTGACACATATTTTCCAGAATCAGAGAGGCTTAGTCGACACAAAGGCCTTCAAAAGTATTACGTATACTAAAAGCTTGCATTGCATGCAGTTATGCTCTTGCTGGAAGACTATGGTGACTTGCTTATAATTCATTTATAGTAGACCTTGTAAAAAATTTATTTTTGTCGTGGTATTTTTAAGTGGATCTAAACCACACAGTGTAACGTGATTAACCACAGGAGGTATAATAATAATGAATGAGTTTGGCGGGTGGTCACGTTATGAAAAAGCGAAAAAAAATTTAACGCGGAAGGACAATCATGGGCAGTCCAACGGGCCTCCAAGGCGGCTGGAAAGCTAGGTCTTTTGGTCCCAACGTGCCGTGGGAGCGGCCCGATTCCGGCTAGGGTGTTATCTATCTAACCTAAATAATGTTGTTTCATTCATATATCCAACTAGTCAAGCTTAGTTATATCGAAATAACTTTTTGTCATAGATTTGAAAAAATCCTGAAAAAAGTTAACGGACTGGTTTCCCACAGAAGGCAAGCGGGTTAGAGGAAGCTATATATGCCACTGTATACCCGCAAACTTCCTAGTCTCATCCGCCCACTCAACTCTAGCTCTCTCTCTCATCACCCGCGCTCGCCTTCTCTGGAAATGCAGTAAAATATATATATATATATATATATATATATATATATATATATATGTATATATATATATATATATATATATATATATATATATATATATGTATATATATATATATATATATATCAGGGTCATTCTATGCCAAGTGTTTCAGGCGTGATGCTCAGCCATCATAGATTCTGCCGATAATGTTTACACCTATTCCGTATACCACATGGAGTATTTCAGCTAAACATTTTTGCTCGAAAAAATTTTAAAAACCATGGCGCCCCCTTAAAATTTGCTTGCTTTTGCCTAAGTGTGCACAAGAGAAAAATGTATATAAAATTGATATTTGCTTTCGGAACTTCAAAACAGTGCTTGAGCTACTAAAGATCGTTTGTTTAGTTGTGCTGTTGAAGCATTCGGAAATTTTCTTGTGTACCTAGCAGTTTGATCTTTTCAAAAACTACAAAAATCTTCAAAGTTTGATATTTTTTCTATGTTAACTAGGACTCTCTCTAAGTAATCTTGATAATATTGTGGTTTTCAGGAAATCTTACTATTGTACAAAATTGTTAGGGAGCGAAATAGACTGCGAATATCTCCGTCAAAAAATTTCGAACTGGCAAAATTATGCGATTTGTCCCATATTAGACCGTTTTTTTTTGGCACTGATGCGGGTTGAAAAAACTCTCGTGATCTTGCTTTTAATAGAGCACTCAATGCCCACATAATGAAAAAATTCTAATCAATTTATTTTTTGTTTTAGAGAAGAAAATAATTTCTGAAGTTGGCCTTCAGAGTGCTCCGTGCGTTCCTTTGTTGCCACCTCACCGCAAAGCACGTGGTCACGTTTTCGGCTAACAGTTATTACAGGAAGCACAAGGTGTGAGATGTATGTAAGAGGCTTATGAATGGTCGATAGTCTTGTTGCTTCGATGTCAAGGCCACGAGAATTCAGTTCGCTTTACGATGCGAGCTTGCTTGGCGTGCCGTTGCGAAATATTGGAAGCCGTACAGCAGCTTGCAGTATCGTTCGCACATTGTGCTACAGGGCTGTCGGCACATCCACTGTACGTAAAAGGAAGTGCACACAATGTGCTTTATTTGTCTCGGTCTCTGTTTACTTATAGTACTAGATTTGGGCCTCCAAGGTGGTGCCGGTGGAAGATTTTTTCAGTGCTTTCATGAGCAATCAAAATTCACAGCGTGCGCGTTATTAATGTAGCGAACTGCAAATCTCCGTGTCCTGTGGAAGTCATTTGTTTGTCAATGCCCATTAGCAGCGATTGGCATGTACCAGTAGGAAACACTGGTCCATCACTGTGTGCTTAGCGCCTTCCCAAGTGTCTTCCCTGCGCGAAGCCGCCGCCAGTGTAAGCGTTAGCACCCTCTGCTTCGCATCTATACATGGTTTCCTTTAGCGAGAGCAGGTGTAATTTTTGTTTAAGTTCTCCCGCTGTTAGTACACAACGGGAGTGTGGCTAAACTTGAAAATAGAAGTGAAAGGACTGCTAAGAGCGTGTAATTTTTCAAAATTAAAATATCAAAGTGCTGACTCTGCTCGTCAATATTGATATTAGCAGTGACCTTGGCTTTAGTTCCCTCCGTGCGCTTTAATTTTACACTCATTATGTCCTCGAAAATATCGGTGGCTTTTCCATGAAACTCGTTAAATTCATCACTGAATGTGATTAACGAAGCCGCAGAATAAGCGACGCTGGCATGGAGAAAATCTACTCGAAGCTTCTTTCTTAATGGTGGTGGGGGCCCGTGTGTTCACCGCGCGTCATTAAGAGCGCCAGTCGATTACATCCGCACAATAGCTGCAGAACCGTGGGAGAAATACAGCCGTGTCAATTAACACTCTTAATAAAATATTGCTACGTAGCTGACGTAACATTACGTAACAACAATATCGATACAAATGTCGCCCTCTCCCTGCACGGTTGATTTCACTTAATTTTGAAAACGAAAATAAACCGCTTGTGTTTCGTATAATTTCTCAAGGGACGCAATCTTTTTAAGGTGTCCTAAAGCCACACGTTTTCGCGTTAACTTTTAAGCATATCGTGTTGATTACTCAACCTGTCAATTACAAGACTTGGCTACCATTTCTAGTTGGTGATATGCACTCTGTTTTTGTAAGTAATAATATTTCTATGATTCACAGAATTAACAGATAGCGACGCCATAGCCCAAGCGTCGCACTAGCACTAGTTCATGGTTTTCCTGCACTCCCTTCGCTTACAGCGCGGCTTGATGCAGCCGCACGAACAGCTGAACAGACGACGGAGCATTTAGACATGGGTGGCGTACCCGTCTATACTGACGCAGTGTGTTTTGTCAAGATGTTAGCGCCTTATAAACCAGGCGAACAGAAATAAGGCTTCCACCTTGTCGACGCCTTGCCCTTCGCTTGTGATGTCACACTGTGCCTGCACTGCTTAACTCGTGCTGCACAATTTCTGGACTTCTCGTGCACGGCCGCAAACCTATTCCCATTGGTGCAGGTGATTCAAGCGCAACCTAAATTTACATTTGATGTTCAGAAAAAGATGGAAGCTTGAAAATATGAATAATCTGTATACGCGAGGTGTCAGAGCAAATGTTTCGACAAGCAATCTTGTCCCCTGCGAGGCTACAATGGCATTTGTCCAAAACCCTGGCAGGTAGAATGAATCTAAATTTGTACACTGATGTATGACTCGTAATACCCTGGTTTGCATGGTAATAACCAGAAATAATTATTTGCAAAACAAAATGAACACCACCACAGTGAGGGGCTTTAACAGGCTTTCCGGCATTTAGGCGAATAATTAAAACTCGTGCCTATACCCTTTTGGCACAATGCGACCTTGCCTGTCTTTAATGTACTCAAAGTAGCCTCGTAGAACGAAGAAGATTCAAAACTGCTCGCATCCGCAATTGTTCAGGTAACAAATTTAGCAAAACTTTACTGCTCTCACCACGCATGCTATCTGCCCGCATTGTGCAAGTTTCGTTCTCAATTCCACATCATGCATTCACTACGCTTGAATATCAACACTACTTGGCGAGCGCCGCATAGCAAACGGCAAGATCAGACCTTTCTCCTGAAGCTACGTGAATAAACTCGAAAGCCGCAACACAATGAGAGCGACGTTTGTTCAGCGATCTTGATGTTCAGTTGTATGCATGTATTTGTTCACTTGTAACAGTGATAACAAATGAGTTCAGAACTTTCAATAAATATGAGAGACTTGCTTTGTTTGGATCCAACTGTATACACTGACTGTACCGGCTTGGGCACTCGCTCTAAACGTTGCAAACCTTATTCGGTTGACGTTGTTTTTGCCAGTCGAGGCCATTTTGTTCACATGGTGATAATTAGACACATGAGCCGTGATTCAGCAACGATAAAACATAGAATATCACCGGGAGCGAGCAGCGCGGTAGCGCGAACGAGCAGCAGAACACCCAACCAGCATCAAAAAAAAAAAAGAAATGTTCTGCGCGATGAAGATGATAGTGCTATCGGTGCCATCTAAACTCACAGTATTGCAGTTAAGTGCGCCGCCGCTACCCTTATCTTGTTACTACAGTCGAGAAGAGTTTCCGTTCCCTAAAGTTGTAGGCATTCTCTTGTGAAATCGCGTAGCAACAACAGAATCGGAGCCGGCATTTTACCGCAAAAAGGCGCCTATAGGTAGGATTGGCCGGCAGATATGGAAAATGAGTCGAAGAGACTGAAGGAAGCCAGCCTTCGTTGTCACAACGAAACCAAGAGGACGCAGCTAGCTAAGAAGACGGAAAAAAAATAGACGCATGCCTTCAGAATCGTAACCGTACAGACAACCAAGCTTACGAATAAGATTAACCATACCTCTCGCTACGCACGGGCAAACACGACTGAGTTAAATTTCAGCAATTTTTTTTTCAAAAGGCTCTGGCCTGAACCACAGGTGGCTGGATGATCACCTTACTCCACATTTGTAATTGTCACTACTTAGGGGCAGTCAAATATTTACAATTCGAGACCTACGCGAATGTACAACGTTTTTATTTTGAATTACTGATCATGCTGTGGGCACAAATCAAGTGTTACATTGAGGCCTCTTCTAAAGCACGTATCTCAGCCTAAGAAAATTTTTCTTGTCTACAAATACCTTTACAAATTGATGCGATCCGGAAGAAAAAATAGGCAAGATAATGGTTTACACACGAGCCATCTTTTGAAGCTGCGCAGAATTTGACCTAACAAAGTTGGCGCTCCTATGAAGAAAGCGGAGCAATCTATTTCGGCCACCAGCTTCTGCCACCGGTGGCCATTAGTTCTACCAAACAGAATGGGGCCTCAGAGAACTGTCGAAGGCCCACCGCCATGGGCTAGCGGCTAGGATACTCGGCTGCTGACCCGCAGGTCGCGGAATTGAATTCCGACGGTGGCGGCTGCATTTTTGATGGAGGTGAAAATGCTGTAGGCCCGTCTGCTCAGATTTGGGTGCGAGTGAAAGAAGCACGGATGGTCTGAATTTCCGAAGCCCTCCACTACGGCGTCTTTTATAATCATATGGTGGTTTCGGGACTATAAACCCCACTTATCAAGCAATCAGAGAACTGTAGAAAGATAACGCCTTTCGTATTTGCCTTACAAGCATTGCCACAGGCCTGATTTTTATGCCAGTGATCACTTGCAGTGGCGTACCCAGGGGATGGCACACGGGGCCTGCACCCCTTTTTCACTTTGGCATACATTGTTTTGCCATGGCATACAGAGCGAAAAATGAGTGAGCATTTCAAAAAAGTGCTTGACGACCCCCCCCCCCCCGTCCCCTAAACCCCCAAAATTCTATGCCCCTGCTCACCTGGGAACTGTTCAAGATCTTCCCGTAGACACTATGCAGGCTGCGGCCAATAAAATTAGCCTAATTGGTTGGAATATTTGCAATACGTCTTACGTTCAACTTGATTGTGCGTTGATGCTGCGCAAGCAGGCAAGTCAAGTGAACGCTGTGAAACATGATGATACTGGTTTGGCTGCAGCCCTTGCAAATTCTTTTTTCGAGGTTCTTCTCGTATGGCACTTTCGGAGCCTGAACTAAAATAAGGAGCATGAAAGCATGTCATTAAACAACTTGCTAATAGTCATCTTGCAACCAAACTGCCAAGCGCCTGTCGAACTCCTTTTAGGACATGTACTTCCTACGTTTTTGTTGTTGTTTTGCTCACCCATTTTGAGTTATTCATGAGTGCTACTTTTTCACTATCACTGTGCTGCTCATAATTTGATAATATGGTTGGCTTATTGCCTCTGCGAAAGACGACCAATGTATCATTACACTATGACGTTGAACACATTACATTATTTAATAAAAATATTATTGAGGAGACTTGTCTGTGGCTTCGGCTGCTCCTCTATTCTATGGCCTACAGAGATATTGTGGCTTTTCGATTATTGTACACGGAAGCGTGAAGTGTTTTTTTTTAATGCTCTGCCTAAAGTGCGTTTATGTACGTTTTATTGTAGCTATATTATGTTTCCCTTTTCCATCTGCATACACCTGTCGAAAACCATTGTCATACGGGCACTGTTTGAACAGAACTATGTATGCCTGAATTTGTTTTTTTTGCTTTAACAGGCTCGGTCAGGGGGTGCAGGCGACACGGTGCCGCGTTCTCTGAGCCAGATGTCGATGCGCGGATTGTGATAGTTTTGATCCCGATTGGGCCTCATGGCGATTAAGAGTGACCGTGTAGCAGCTAATGCGGATCATGGTTAATCCGGATTGGCCCAGATCGCGATTAAAAATGCCCGTGTGACGCCGGTATTATTCATGATTTTCTTCTTCGCAAGCATCATGATTCGTTTGCGCACTTTCGTATTGTGAATATCGTCCTGACAACGTCTTTTCGCTTGCGCACAGCTTGTGAATGGCTTGCTTGGAATAAAGATACACACCCTCGCAATTCTTACAATGTTGAGCGAGCGCTGAGAGTGATATAAGGTGCCGATTGATGTCCTAGAAAGAAAACAAGACCTGCTTGCCATGCGCAAGCGCACAACACATTGTGCCCATCTGTGAAACCTTTGAGGCTGCTGATGGCTTTGGGCGTGTATCTCTGAAAAGTGTTCACAAGGAAATGAAACAAAAAACACTAGAGTGGCAGACAACGCTGTTCGTGCTTTCACGCCCAGCGGGAGCAGAACCAAAGCACGAGGTGGACACACCTTATGTCCTGATGACCGCAGTCTGCCTATCGCAGCCGAGGACACTAACATTTGGTTGCACAAAGTGCGCATGCGCATAGTCTTTGCCAATTCTTCAATGTGCCCCGTTGTACAGTGCTGTTGACGTAAGGATTAAATAATCTTTTTTTTCAATTGCGAGAAACGTGTCTGTGATGATTCCGTTCTCTGTTCAGTGCGCAGCCTGAGCAAGCGTGCACATCTTTTGGCGGTGCTGTTACGCGTTAAATGTACGACGACCAACCTGTGTTTCTTCGGACGTGTTCCCGCCATGAGGTGCAAAACGCGGCTGTAGAATGTCGACGTCTTCATTTTAACATTAGCCACAAGGATGGGATGAAGTGGCGCACAAGCTATGACCACCACTTTCGGGAAGCTGCCGGAGTTCTGCCCGGACTTGGGCAAAACCTGGATGCCGAAAAGAAGTTTCCAGTTTTCTTGACCATCACTGGAAAGAAGGGCTACTTGACGCTGCGTAGCTTACTGTTGTCACAAACGCCCACTGAAGCAGACTACAAAGGTGCCAAGAAGGTGCTAGAACAGCAATGCGCTCTGAATTGGTTGGTCGTCACCAAGCGATACTACACTTCAACCGACAAAAGCAGCAGTCAAGAGAAAACACCGTGCAGTTTCTTGTGGAATTGCAGAGGCTCGCGGAGACAAGTACTTTTGTAACTTTCCTGGAAGAAGTGCTACAGGAATAGCTGGTTTCAATATTGCAGAGGCACGTCATCCATTGCTGTCTTTTCGTGTTGCCTGACGGCGAGATCACCTGGCACTGGGTGGACAAGGGAGCCACCATCATGGAAGCTGCACAGGACATGGTGTTCGACAATAGTTGTGCCAGCGACGCTGAACTCCACTGACAGACAAGCCAAGTGAAGCCTATCGGAACAGGTAAGGCACCTAAAAAAATGCATAAAAAACTGCAGTAGTTCGTAAATGCCGTGCTCCTAAAACGGTTTTATTCTTCAAAAAATCTTGTTTTAGTGGGCAAAACAATACGCTGAAGCAGTACAGGCAACAGAGAAGGATTTGCTTATTGTATACGTGAAGGGGCGTTACAGAGAACTTTCTCGACCTGTCATGCAACTGTGTCACCGTAGTACTCGGATTGGTCAACGACACCGCAGGTCATGTGAAAGGTGTTGTACAAGTCGGTATCAGGTGGGGGAGAGACAGTCACAGTCTGACACTTGTCATTGCCAAGTACGAAGAAGATGTGCGAATGCTGATAGTTTTATCATGACCAGCTCGCGAAAATAGAAGTGAACTTGCCTACTGCCGTAAGAAACTGGATGAGGCGGCGCTTACTATACAAGCAATCGCACTTCTGAAAACTTTAAAAGCGGAAGGAATATTAAAACCAAAGTACGTTGATGTTTTCCAAGAAGTTACGCTGTTATAAAACGATACATCGGTAGCACTTACTCGAAGGAGAGTGCAATTCGTTTTTTGTAAGACCAGGTCTGTTCTGTATACCTTGCGAAAAGTACAAAAAGAAATTCTATCTAAATCAGAGAAAACTTGGGTTTTAAGTGTGAATACACTTTATAAGCGACCCCAAACCATCCACCGCCCTCGGCGGCGTCCGCAGTCTTCTCTCCATCTTTAAAAGAAAGAGGATTTGGCGGGCCGCAGCGCGACGCTCTACCGAATAAGCCACGAACGCGACGCTGATATCGGTGTCAGTAACGCGCCTTATAGCCTCTCCCCCTTCGCTCACTCTACCGCTCTCCTCGCTCACTGCAGCTGCGCGCGCACCCCTCTCTCTCGCGCGCCCGCCTTCTCTCTCAGTATTCCGTCGAGAGCGGGTCGCGCGATGGATGTTTCGGAGGCAACGCTACCATCAACAACGAATGCAGTACAACCGAATGCCAGCACTGCACCCGTCGTTGGAGGTGACGGTACCGCGGTGGTTTCACCGACGTTGGAAGACAAGGCGGCGCTGCGAAGGGCTCGTGAGACCGAAAGTAAGCGGGCGAAGCGTGCAGCGGATGCCGAACTGCGTGCTCGTGAAGCCGAGTGCAAGCGGGCGAAGCGTGCAGCGGATGCCGAACTGCGCGCTCGCGAGGCCGAGGACAAGCGGGCGAAGCGTGCAGCGGATGGTGAACTGCGCGCTCGCGAGGCCGAGATGAGGCGTCAGCATCGAGCCGCGAACGTGGCCCAAGAAGCGGAACGACAACGCAAGCGTCAGGCGGAGAAGGGCGATGAACGCCGGCGTCAAGACGCCGCTCGCAATCGTCAACGGCGAGTGGACGTTCCCGAAGCCGTTCGAGCCAGTGAACGTGCCGCGCGGGAGAGGGTGCGAGCCCTGGACTTTGCTCGTCCGGACGCCTCGTGAAGTGTAAATAAATAATACTTCGTATATAATGTATCTATACAAATGCTTCATGACAAACAACATTTAAATTCGTTAATTACACTTTAATCATCATCATCAATAATAAAACTCCCAAGCATTTCCCCGAGGGTGAACATGGTTAAGTGCGAATGCACGGGGTGATGCTATGAGGGGGAGTAAAGTTAAAATCCGTTGGCATTCGCCAGTGAGTTAACGTAAACTCCCCCGTGTGATCAAATTGCGATTCCCAGGAACCATTACACCATAAAGGCACCATAGTGTGATTAATAAATATAATAGTGCGAATTAATAAATACCCCTCATAGCATCACCACGTGCATTCGCACCTAACCATGTTCACCCTCGGGGAAATGCTTGGGAGTTTTTTACCCAGGTGTTGCACAGCACCTGGGCAACGCTGCTAGTTATTAATTGTGCCGAAAAAATGGCAACATATCTACGGAATAAATGATTGAGTGGGGTGAAGCATCCGTCCGTTCATTCGTTCTTGCTTCCGTCCGCCCATGCGCCCATCTGTGTGACCATCCGTGCGTCCATCTGTCTGTCCATCCGTGCGTGCGTATGTTCGTGCGTCCGCATGTCCATCCATGCGTCCATCCCTGCGTTCGTCCATGCATCCACCCCTTCGTCCGTCCATCCGTCCATGCAGCCATTTATGCGTCCGTCCATGCATCTATCTGTCTTTGTGCCCGTTCGTCCATCTATAGTCAACACTCCAAGTACCACCATCTTGCATCTTTTTATCATATATTCCGCATATAGAAGCACCGCCATTCAGCGGACATTTCAAGGACTAAACGAGAGCTGACACACGAACTTTAACCACCTCGAGTTCATGGTATATGCTAGTTCACTGTATTCATGGCACGGTGGCCCAAGGCTCGCTAAACCTTTCTAAAACCAAGGAGGTTACGCCCAGAGAGTATAATCCAGCAACCCTTTCTGTCAGATAGTGCTCAATGTGTATGCCAATGGCTGCTAATTGGGAATGAGAGACAGGCGAATGCGGATTTTAGTTAACGCGCACGCTGCGAATTTTTTATTGTTCAACGACGCACAGGAGAAATCTCCCACCGGCACCACCTTGCAGGTCAAAGCGTGAAATATGTTACGTACTACGATGAGGGACGAACGGGTGCCGATTTATAGGAGCTTCACCCTAAAATCAACAAGACGTAAGGATATGCGGAGACTATAGTCGGTATGAACAATTCCATCGATGTAGACCACCTTGCCAGTTCCAGACGACACCTTTTGTTGCTTCTCTAATGAGAGGAACCAAGTTCAGTTCCTTAAACTTAGTCAAAGCTTGTATACTTAGAGCTGTAGTTAGTTGAGCATGCCGAAGAACTTTCAGCGGTTAACGCGCGCATGGGTTTCTTTAGATCCCGGTCATTGTCTTACGGTACTGCGAGTACGACAGGCAGCAATGAACCAGGTTTTAGAAACCACACCTCGCAAAGCCTTTTACTTAGACGACGTGCCGATGACTGTAAGAGAAAAAAAAAGAATACGACAGTCAAATTAAGGAAGTGCTAAATGCTCTCAGTAAGCACAGAGCACGAGTAAATACGGCGAAATCATTTTCTTTCAAGAAAATGTACATACTTTGTGCAGAAGATAAACCAAAGTGGCCTGCAATATACAACAGCGAACGAACTTAAAGCAGTCTTCGAAGTATTGAAGCTTGGAAGTGTGGCCTAAGCGGGGGCATTTTTGGGTCTCCGTGGAAAATTTTTGCACTGTTTGGCTGGACGACTATATACACACTTCACCATGCAGCTTCTACGCAAAGGATGTATATGCACAATGGTGGCGTCAATGCGATAAGCGTTGCAGGTGGTGTAAGCAGTTGGTAACTAAAGGAGCAGTATGAAGTTGTAGCTGGATGAGCTGCAGCCACATAAAATAAAAAAAAGGATCTACTGCTCACATGGGATGCTTCTGCTTATGCAGACTGGGCGCCGTGTAGCGCACGTAGGGATCGTCATTGAACTTGCAGTCACATTCACTTCCAGATTGATGTAGCAAGCGGGAAGAAACTACGCACGTTTTAGACGCACTCGCACTCATTTTTCTCATAAATAATTGTCATATCTTTGTGTACGCAGCTTTTTTAATTACCACATATCACCAACCACTCATGCTAGAGCCTGCGCACGCATCTTTTGTGGACGCCGTTATCTCTCTTGTTAAAAGCGCGCTGACCAATCTCCGACACGTAAGACGTGTTCCTTCTATAAGGTGCGATATACGGCGTTCGAATATCGGCGTCTTCATTTTAACGATGATGAAGTAGTAAACAGAGTTTACCAGACGGCGATTGTAGTTGACCGTGTTTTGTGTGCCTGGGTTTCGTCAGCGGAAATCGTTGCCGATCGAGGATATTAGGCGCTACCACATCTCGCTGTCAGCCTTCCTGCGAGACTGGTAACTAATCGAGAGGGTGTAAAACATATGGTCGCGACGTCAAGACAGAGGTCGTACTTGAAGACTCTGAGAAAACTGCAGCGGGTCGGTCTTTTTATTAACCACGCGCGAGAGAGAGTTCCTCGTCTTTCTCGTTGTTGCGTTCTGCATAAAAGCGGTGCAGATGCTCGTATGCGCTGTCGCCTTCGTCTTTTTCGCGGGACGCACGTGACAATATAAGATGGATGAATGTTGTGGTTCGGTTGCGTTCAAACATAAACAATACATCTCATAATTTATTCCAAAGAAGAACGTTTAAAGAATTGTGCACGTTGTACTTAGTTATGTATCGTTGTTTTTTTCATGAAGTTCAAATATAGAAAAAAAATATGTGTCAGTGTATGTGTAAAACGTAACTACTGTGATTATAATAAAATATTCCAAGGACCCTACGTTTCAGTTCCCCTAATTTGCCGTTTTTCATAGGGTTTCTATCCACCTTGGATATCTTTCTATTAAAGTGATTTGGAAGGAAATTTCAATAATCGTAGTTATCAATATTGGACGCAGATGCTCGATGCTGTATTCCCTTTTACATGATCTTTAATCTAACTGCTAAAGTTACAACTGAGAATAAATAATTAAAGTACAGAGCAAACAGAGAAGCGTCGAAGACGCGGGAAATTTCAGGAAGTCAAAAAGCATTCAAATTCGCCTGAGAAGCTTCCTTGACATCGCTGTGTTGTAGAGGCAGACGCGTGAAGCGTACAAA
This sequence comes from Rhipicephalus microplus, assembly GCF_043290135.1. Classification (NCBI taxonomy): domain Eukaryota; kingdom Metazoa; phylum Arthropoda; class Arachnida; order Ixodida; family Ixodidae; genus Rhipicephalus; species Rhipicephalus microplus. Next base: position 285,808,587 of record NC_134701.1, read on the forward strand.
ACCTGACATTTTAAATGTTGGCATACCTTTGAAATTCGATTCTATTGCTTCACTGTGTTTCTGAACAAAATTTTGAACCCTAGTATGCCCTAAGAAAAAAAGACGCTCGATAATCCCGTATGGTGAAGACGTACCACGGTTTACGCCAATGCAAAGAAAAGGCACTGTGTAAACACGTATGGCGCGGAAGTGCAGAGAAGCTTGGAGCACTATAAGAGAGCCACCTTGCTTGCTTTGCATACATATTGGGACTCTCGAAGTTAGACATCCCCAGGGAGTCTTTCGAGGTGACGCGAAAATACTGGCTCAGCAAAGACTCTTGGCATGCGCCGATCTCGTTGTTGCGTGTGAGACAGTGAGCGAAGTGAACAGGCTGCTGCGAAACGCCTTTTCGGAGGAAAACGTGCCTACTTTATAGAGTTTATTTTGTTACAGAGCAAATGCTCCTAATAACGAGTGCACTGGAATACTATTTTTAGTTGTAATCGTGCTTTCTGGGACAAAAAAAAATCGGCAGATCCCACGTACCTTAGAAATCGATGTTATACGAAGCATGCGGATGCAACAAAAATGTGCTTCAATGTCTTTATTGAGCGAGAAGATGCGGCTGTTTAACGCACACACAAGCGTTAAAAAGCCGCATCTGTTTTATATTGGCAGTTGTTTCAGTTGCGTGACGATGTCAACAGCATCATGGATATTAGCAACACCAGTACCGGTAAGCTGATACCAAGCGCTGGTGTTTGCGTTGGGGCTCACTAGGATGGCAGCCCTCAACACAGCTACACAAATCCGCCTCAGCCGATGACCCCTAACTACAATTGACGTAAAGCTCACGTGATGGCTGTATCATAGGAGTACATATGTAATGTTTATAAACTTTGATACTTAGTACTACAACCAGAAGTAATGTTTCACGACCATTAGGGTCTATTTGCAAAGTGTTTCCGAGACCTGTCGTGGCTTTTTTGGTAGAATACTTGAATGCCACGCGGAATGCTATAACTGACATTTATTCCTTGTGTTTGTCCAGTCACTGCTACGTATGCCAGATTTTTCTTATTCTTCAAGCGTTAAAATCACCCCTGTGTGTTTTCGCCGTTCCTGGGTAGATTTAAAATGTCTATAACCTGTAGCATATATTGCATACCAGTGACACATACCTGCGCTCAGGTATCGCCACTGTCTTTTCGATGGAAAGTGCTTGACGATGTACGCGACCAGATTGTGATATTATTCATGACATGACTAGTGCGTCGTACTCACCACGCCATCTTTGCCTCTCATTCTAATTTCATCATCATCATCAACATCACCATCATCATCATCATCAGCCTGACTACGTCCGCTGCAGGACAAAGGCCTCTCCCATGTTCCGCCAGTTAACCCGGTCCTGTGCTTGCTGCTGCCAATTTATACCCGCAGACTTCTTAATCTCATCTGCCCTCCTAACCTTCTGTCTCCCCTAACCCGCTTGCCTTCTCTGGGAATCCAGTTAGTTACCCTTAATGACCAGCGGTTATCCTGTCTACGCGCTACATGCCCGGCCCATGTCCATTTCTTCTTCTTGATTTCAGCTATGATATCCTTAACCCCCGTTTGTTCCCTAATCCACTCTGCTCTCTTCTTGTCTCTTAAGGTTACACCTACCATTTTTCTTTCCATTGCTCGCTGCATCGTCCTCAATTTAAGCTGAACCCTCTTTGTAAGTCTCCAGGTTTCTGCTCCGTAGCTAAGTACCGGCAAGATACAGCTGTTATATACCTTCCTTTTAGGGATAGTGGCAATCTGCCTGTCATACTTTGAGAGTGCTTGCGGAATGTACTCCACCCCATTCTTATTCTTCTAGTTACTTCAATCTCGCGGTTAGGCTCTGTGGTTATTACCTTCCCTAAGTAGACATAGTCTTTTACAACTTCAAGTGCACTATTACCTATCTCGAAGCGCTGCTCCTTTCCGAGGTTGTTGTACATTACTTTCGTTTTCTGCAGATTAATTTTAAGACCCACCTTTCTGCTCTCCTTGTCTAACTCCGTAATCATGAGTTGCAATTCGTCCCCTGAGTTACTCAGCAATGCAATGTCACCGACGAAGCGCAGGTTACTAAGGTATTCTCCATTAACTCTTATCCCTAACTGTTCCCAATCTAGGCTTCTGAAAACCTCCTGTAAGCACGCGGTAAATAGCATTGGGGAGACTGTGTCCCCCTGCCTTACACCCTTCTTGATTGGTATTCTGTTGCTTTCCTTATGAAGTACTATGGTAGCAGTTGATCCCCTGTAGATTTCTTCCAGAATGTTTATATATACTTCATCTACGCCCTGATTCCGCAGCGTCTGCATGACAGCTGGTATTTCTACTGAATCAAACGCCTTTTCGTAATCTATGAAGGCTATGTATAGTGGTTGGTTATACTCTGAGCATTTTTCTATTACCTGATTGATAATATGAATGTGGTCAATTTTTGAGTAGCCTGTTCGAAATGCTGCTTGTTCCTTTGGTTGATTGAATTCTAATGTTTTCTTTACTCTGTTAGCAATTACCTTTGTAAATAGCTTGTGTACTACAGAGAGCAAGCTGATCGGCCTGTAATTCTTCAAGTCCTTGTCATCTCCTTTCTTATGTATTAAGATGATGTTAGCGTTCTTGCAACACTCTGGTACCCTTCCCGTCAGGAGACACCTCGTAAACAGGGTGGCTAGTTTTTCTAACAGAATCTGTCCACCATCTTTCAGCAGATCTTATGTTACCTGATCCTCACCAGCAGCTTTGCCTCTTTGCATGCTTTCCAAAGCTTTTATGACTTCTTCTATCATTACTGGTGGGGTGTCATCTGGGTTACTGCTAGTTCTTATAGTATTAAGGTCGTGGTTGTCTCGGCTACTGTACAGATCTCTGTAAAACTCCTCCGCTATTTTAACTATCCCATCTATATTGGTAGTTATTTTTGCCTTCTTTGTCCCTTAGTGCATACATCCAATTTTTGCCTATCCCAAGTTTCCTCTTCACTGCTTTGACGCTTCTTCCGTTTTTCAGAGCGTGTTCAATTCTCTCCATGTTATACCTTCTTACATCGCATACTTTACGTCTAATAATCAACTTCGAAAGCTCTGCCAGTTCTATTTTGTCTGTTGTACTTGACACTTTCATGATTTGACGCTTCTTAATTAGGTTCTTCGTTTCCTGGGAAAGCTTGCCAGTGTCCTGTCTAACTACCCTGCCTCCAACTTCCACTGCACACTCCGTAATGATACTCGTCAGATTATCATTCATTGTATCTACGCTAAGGTTGGTTTCCTCACTAAGAGCCGAGTACCTGTTCTGCAGCGACACTCTGAATTCCTGCACTTTCCCTCTCAGTGCTAGCTCATTGATTGGCTTCTTGCGTATCAATTTCTGTCATTCCTTCTTCAAGTCTGGGTGAATTGGAGACCGTACCATTCTATGGTCACTACATCGTACCTTGCCAACCACTTCCACATCCTGCACGATTCCTGGGTGTGCAGTCATTATGAAGTCTATTTCGTTCTTATTTTCGCCATTAGGGCTCCTCCATGTCCACTTGCGGTTTTCTCGTTTTCGGTAGAAGGTATTCAAAATCCGCAAATTATTGCGTTCTGCGAATTCTACTAGTAGCTCTCCTCTGGCGTTTCTAGTGCCGATGCCATAAACTCCTACTGCCTGGTCTCCAGCCTGCTTCTTCCCTACCTTTGCAATGAAGTCGCCCATCACTATAGTATACTGTGTTTTTACCTTACTCATTGCCGATTCCACGTCTTCATAGACGCTTTCAACTGAAGCGTCATCATGGCTGGATGTAGGCGCGTAAGCCTGTACTACCTTCATCTTGTATCTTTTATTCAGTTTAATTACAACACCTACCACCCTTTCATTAATTCTATAGTACTGCTTTATGTTGCCAGCTATGTTTCTGAGAATTAGAAACCCCACTCCCAGTTCTCTTCTGTCTGCCAAGCCCCGATAGCAAAGGACGTGCCCATTCTGTAGCACAGTATAGGCCTCATCTGTCCTCCTGACCTCACTGAGCCCTATTATATCCCATTTAACACCCTCTAGCTCCTCGAATAGTACAGCTAGACTTCCCTCACTAGATAAGGTTCTAGCGTTAAACGTTGCCAAGTTCAGGTTCCAATGGCGGCCTGTCCGGATCCATAGATTCTTAGCACCCTCTGCTTCATTGCAGATCTGACCGCCGCCGTGATCAGTTGCTTCACAGCTGCTGGGGAATGAGGGCCGTGGGTTATTTGACGTATGCATGTGGAAAGTAGTGGCCAGATACTGCACCAGGGTGGCCAATCCTTCTCTGGTGAGGGAGTGCGTTCCCAGCGGGGTTTTTATTTTACCGGTGAGGACGCACCCCAGGCCACTTAATGCAGTTCCATCACCATGCGGATTTTTTTTTTATGTGGTTGGGAACTGCGCGGCACCGGGATTTGAACAACGGACCTTTTGCATGCGAGGCGGATGCTGTAACCACTACGCCATTGCTGCTCTAATACTAATTTCGGTGTACGCCAAGTTAAGAGGAGAATCATGCATATGCATCATCCCCCCCCCCGTACGTCTGGGTGCATGAGCGCCCAGGCGTAGAGGGGGGACAGACAGACAGAGAGACAGACAGACAGACAGACAGACAGACAGACAGACAGACAGACAGACAGTCAGACGGACAGACAGACAGACAGACAGCCAGACGGATGGACGGACGGACGGACGGACGGACGGACGGACGGACGGACGGACGGACGGATGGACGGACGGATGGACAGACGGACAGACGGACAGACGGACAGACGGACAGACGGACAGACGGACAGACGGACAGACAGACAGACAGACAGACAGACAGACAGACAGACAGATAGATAGATAGATAGATAGATAGATAGATAGATAGATAGATAGATAGATAGATAGATAGATAGATAGATAGATAGATAGACAGATAGATAGATAGATGTCAAAGGTACTTACGCTAACATGGACAATCCCAATCCAACGAGTTAATTTCAGTTGCGCCCCTCCATAATTCAATCATGGCATATTTTACTGTTGTATTTTTTCAACAGTGGTGTCTGGTAATGTTAGACCCTAGAATGTTGTCCCTAATGAATTACGTGGCTGGCTATGCAACCTTTTTGCTTCTTCAGAACGATAAATCATAGCGCGTTTATCTCGGTGGTGTCCTTAGACGAAGAAGGCCTGGTATTGAAGCTGTTTAGCAGATTATATACAATATTTCACCGATATAAAGCTAAGAACAAGGACTGCCAGCCTTCGACTTGAAGAGTAGAACGCGATGGCGTCGTCGAGTCTCTTGCGCATTGCTGTCAACCATGCCACAGGGAAAGGAATGTCTCTGTGCCTAACATTGGTTGTTTTGAACTATCCAATTGGGAATGTCCCCAAGATGTACAGTTGCTAAGCGCTGAAAACGCCACAGGTTTGTGTGTGTGTGTGTGGTGGGGGGTCATTGGCGAAGTACCTACCACTCGCCCGTGACTTGTAGTGCATGCGAAATCCACACGTGCCTCGTAGTATACGCGAAGGAACAGTATCACCTCCACATTTAGGCTGCGCCTCTGAAATTTCTTGTCAGATTTTGCTTTTTTACTGCTAACTTGCAATTTCTACAACTTTATTTTATATTACCTTTAGTTTAGAAACTAAAGGTGATATAAAAATTCACAGCATATCCAGGGAGTGAATGATGATGAGTGGGGTGAAGTGGCCGTCAGCCCGTCCGTGCTTCTGTCTGTTCTTTCGTTCTTGCTTCCATCTGTCTGTGCGTTTATCCGTGCGTTCATCCATGCATTCGTTGATCTGTTCGTTCATCCATCCGTGAGTCCATCTGTCCGTCCATCTGTCCGTCCGTTCACGCGTTCCCGTTCTAGAGTGGGTATGCGCCACCGGTGGCTACTTACTACTACTACTTACGTCGGAGGACGTACAGACCCACGCCTTAAGGAGCTTCGCCCCTAAAAGCTAAGTACAAAATACATTCGGCGTTTTAGTCAGATGTAGCTTTCGTTTTTCTCGGAGAGTGAGCCTATCAAAGTCTACAAAACGTGCCAAAGCCTCGTCACGAGAGAGATAACCAAATCACGTGGAAACGAATTAATGAGCGATGGTGAACAAAAATTCTGGAATTGAGACAGACATCGCAGCGCTGCCTTCGTTTCAGCTTTGTTTGAGGCGATAACGGAAACCGAAAACGCCGATGGTGTAGTCAAGTAGTCGAGCAGCAATAGTTCCAGCCCCCCGACCCTCTACCCCCCCCCCCCCCCAAAAAAAATAAAAGCGCTGGCGTGCTGTCGAATGAAGCACGAGCAAGAAACTTCAGGTGTGGCCTGGTATAATAGTGCCTTCCTCAGTCGCCTTTGCTAGGTTACGCCGAATATGCCGAGAGACTACCGTAGGGACAAGTTCCCTATCGCTCTGTAGCGGGTCTGAGTGTTGGCTTAGTGCGACGAAGAGGAACTATACTATATGACAGTGTAACTGAAAAAAAGACGACGAAACGACGATTTATCACATGATGTCCCTAACATTTGCTGATGTTTCTCAAGAAATTGCTCTCCGTATGGCACAATATGTCAGAGATGTCTTGGTTTAAGAGTGGTGTTCGCAATTGTGCCATGTTCGTTTCTTGACCTTGGTTTGGATGAAATATGCAATCGCTAAAGATAGTGCAACCTCCTAAACATGTGTCACGTATACAGCTAAATATCGCGAAAAAAAAGGTTGTAGGACAAGGCAGACAAACTGCTTGTCCTTTACTTTGTGTTTTAATGTTGCTTTTGGTTCTTTTCCCCACTTTTTTACGCCTCTATCAGCAAATCATGCGAACTAGCAAACTCTCACTGTTATTTGTATTACGCATGCATTTATCTTGTAGGGAAATCCTAAAGAATAGAGCAGAGGAATCTGTGCAAATGTTGTTGCTCATTATCTGTCTGCGTGTTACAGATCTCACGATATACTTTTGCAGCGTACCACCCGGTCCCTATACCCCAGTGTTAAATGTCTGTCTCCGCTAATATTGTAAAATATAAACATTACAGAAAAATAAAGTTACTGGCCGAGTTCAAGCAATGACGGGAGGAGGGTAACAAGTGTATTCTGGTGGTGTAATATACACAGACGTTTGTGGAAATAAGAGTGGCGGGGCAATCACGGAGTGCTTCACAAAGCAGTGATTTGCATGTGGAGGTAGCTCAACGTAGTAAAAAACTTATTGATGTAACCAAACTTAAAAGTGATTGATATAACTACTAAGTAATAAAGCTACCAAGCACTATGACGCCACTGTACGAAACGTTTCCTTTTCCGTCGTTAAAGTTGAAGTGTTAACACATACACTGTGCGCGCTCATATCGACACAGCATATCTGCTCCGAAATGTAACTTTTCGCGATAATTTGCCACGCTTTGTCGGAGAGGTGGCAAGCCCCAAGTGCAGCGAATATAAAAACAATTAGCAGTATTCCGTGCAATTTGCTGATTAGCCATTAAAGACTCCTTAAGCAACGGCCGCTTTGACTGCGAAGACACGTGCGTGGTAATATTTCTCAACACCTGGAATTGGGTAACGCTGCAGGCACACGCGAGAGCTAATGAAAAGAGTGGCCTAGAAGAATGGAAAAGAAGCGGGATGGTAACCATTTCAATGAGCCATAAAGGAGCTAGCTCTTCAAAGAACACGTGCATTATGGGCTGAATCGCAGAGGGATGCCGAAGAGGGTGAGGCAGGCGCGTGCCCACGAGTCAGCACAAATTTCGCTCTCCTCGCAGAAGCTGCTGAACGAGGTGATGAGGGTGCACATGCTGACATTACAGTGCCGTCACCGGGATTAAGTGATCCGCTCTTGAGGTAGGAACCGGCGCGAACCCGCAAGAATATTTCTGAAAGAAAAAAACACAGAAGGGATGAAAGACCGTGGTGGGACTCGGTATTCAAATAAATACGAAAGCTTTGCGGGAGTGAATAGCTACGAGGAGCAGCTCCCACGGGCTTAGAAGCGGGGCTGTTGGTGGTGTGGCGGCGTGTGAGGAACATACTCGTTGATTTGCGGTCTGTGCAAAAGCTTCTCGGGAGAGGCATCTGTGGAGATTTAGAGATTAAAACAAGGATTACTCCGGGCACAAGGCAGTGGACTTGAGAGCTATAGAACTCGTGCCAAATATTCTGTATAGAAGGCGACGCCTTTGTGTAGTCTTGATTGACCTATGGTGGGCGAGGAAACTATACCATACACACGATGTGTCAACCTTTCCCGTCTGGTAAAGGTTTCTTGTTCATGAGACGTTATCGTTTCAAGCAACTTTTATTGTCGCAATGTCGTTTGTGCTAGCTGGCATGGCAGTATCCACGCTCTGACTAACAGGTGTAAGTCTGTTCTGTATGGCAGCCCGCATAACAGGGTCGTGTTACAATACGTATCATGTTTAAAGATAATATTGCTATGGTAAATCTTGGAAATATGCTTTTGGCTGCTGTTTACTTGGTCATACGCACTCTAGATTAACAGTCTTCGCAAATAATAGTCGTTTGTAAACAACGAATGTGCGTAAAAATGAAAAATGATTAAACTGCTTGAACGTTTTTTAATAACTTTTAAATCCCTGGATTTGAAGTTTGGTTAGGGAAGTGTGGGTTTTTTGTGAGGTGGGTGTACTCGAGTTAAGGAATAGATAAAAAATGAACATGAAGCGCAAGTATCGCTAGCCTGGAAGAAACAGATAAAAATGAAGTTTGAAAGGATTTGTGTAAAGCACCTAAAAAAAGAAGAGTAAGCACACGCTTGGGCAGTATGAAGGCTGAGATAGCAGACATACAGGCACAGAGAGAGAGAGAGAATAAATTAGGGTAATGCAGTGAGGTTAACAAAGAATTGGAGCATCCGGTTTGATACCCTGCACTAAGGGAAGGGAGAATGGGGAAGAGATGAGAAAGTGAAGAGCGAAATAGATGCATGAATAAAAAAAAAGTGAGCTGAGGTGCTATATTGCGCATCGATCCAGTGGCCGTGACTCTACAAAACGTGTGTTTTATTATGGATGACCTCTAATATCTCACTTTACCCGAGGAGTGTACGCAAGATTATCTACATTAGAGCACAGCCATACCGGAACGCATAGACCACTGGATTAGGAGATTTAGTTTAGAAAACTCCAATAAATGTAGTTTCTGGCCTGCTCTTCTCTAGCTTGACGAGACAAAGACGAAGTTCGACTCTAGAAGATAGGTTTGTCTGACCAATTCACATAAGAAAAGATATCTGTTTGTGCCTTACAAGCTCGACTTTGCACGACTATATCCTAAAGTAGCCGTGGAAGGCTTACGCGTAGGATGAAATATTTAAACCATCCCGCCGTTCAACACCGTTGTGCCTGCTGCGTAGTCATAATTTTGCACTTACTGGGCAGTTCCTTTGAATCGTTGGTAAATGACTTCACCTTTTCAAAGCCGGAGCTAACTTGTGTAATGAGCGTGAAACTTTATTGGCTCCTACTATGACCCATACAGATCCATGGTTTATATATTTTTCCTATAAAACCTAATTGCTATTGTACGTTCGTTACTTTTTTTTGTTCGCCAAGCTAAAAGAATTCAATGACAATATTTCCCGGATCACCATGCATCATTCCACAAAAATACAGCAACAACACTGCGATGCTTTCAACGATAGAAATGCAGCATTAAAGGGTTTTTTTTTTGTTAGAGACAATATTTATGAGAAGTGACTGGGAAGTATTGTTTGTTAGTTTTTATTATTACTGTAACGCGAGCCGCCTTACCATTTAAGGTAGGTGTAGATCATGCCCAACGCTTTCATGTCGTAATACATCTATACACTAGCAATCAACCATTTCGAGAATAATGGTATCTCATTAGACGTTTTCTTTTTCTTCTCACTGCTTGAAGCGATTCTTAATTCCCGCGTATATATTTCTTTTTATTCTCCAATTATTTTTTCGAAACCACTAGCATGTTGATGTGGCAGCCGTCTCGAATGCAGCCTATGTTCCTATTTTTACCCCTACATATATACATACATGCATACATACATACGTACGTACGTACGTACGTACGTACATACATACATACATACATACATACATACATACATACATACATACATACATACATACATACATACATACATACATACATACATACATACATACATACATACATACATACATACATACATACATACATACATACATACATAATCACTCTAAGAAAAATGGAGTATCCGGGGAGTACTTCTGCTACTCAACAATAATCGTCATTTGACTTGCTCATGTTTCCTTTCTTGAAATCATGGTGCTGGCCACTTTCCGGTCACACCGATAAATCACGCGCCGTTAAAGACCGCGAACTACCGCAACGATGGTGATAGCGCAAGTAAAGTACTCGAAGTAGATGACGATCATTGTTTGTAGCAGGAACACTCCCCACATACTCCATTTGTTAGAGTGATGCATGCATGAGTGAATGTATACATACAAAGGAACTAATATCTCCTGTTGGTGCCTTCATTCAGCATCTGCCGCTGCATTTTAGATAGAGGCGAAAATGCTGCAGGTCCATGTGCTCTGATTTGACTGCGCGTTAAAGAACCCCATGATGTCGAAACATCCGTAGTCCTCCACTGCGACGTCTCTTAAAATCATATGGTGGTTTTTGTACGTTAAACCACACATATCAATCAATAAATTCATTCAGCATCTGCAAAAATGCTGTTTCAAATTTCAGGTGACGATGATTAGGGCCGTTGAAAATCAAAGAATGAACCGCGCTGAACTTTTGTGACATAGTTTGCTCACTTTGTTATCGTAAATGAGGCTGCGTGAAAAAAACTTTCAGGAGAAGTCTCACAGGACATAAAAAACCACCATGAAACATGTGTTCTAAGTTCCATGACAAATACTAAAACTCGGTGTTTCATTTTGTTTAAGAAGACCGTCCAGCGACAAGGATACGTGCGCAACATCGCAAGCTCGGGAAGAATTATTGTCTTTAGGTCTTTTCAGAAAGACTCAGTGTGGCGTCAGAATGAGAGAGAAAAATATATAAACAAGGAAACGACAAATACGTGGTTTGTTGGCTGACGTCGCTATTTCGACGGTTTGTCAAAAATAATATCGTTGCTTCGGTTTATCTAACCAATGACCCGTGGGAATTGCGGACATTTTTGGGGCATGCAATAAACGGCTTTTGTCGCACTTCATTTCAAAAAGGTGAAGGGAAAGTTCTTGAAATCTTTATAATGTAAAAGTATCTTCGAATGGCTCTTTTTTTTCTTGTTTTCTCTTTCGTCGAGAGGCCAGGCGTGATAAGCCGGCATGGTAGGCCTGAGACTTAGACTGGCGTTGTGTTGTTTGCGCACGAAGACGTGGACGCCTTGACAAGTACGGCCACCAAGTCACATTTAGGGTGACCTCAGGGTGCCGGTTAAACGTGAAGAAAAAGTAAATATGGGCCACGCAACCAATATTGCCACATCAATATAAAAAAATAAAGAAAGAAACAGAGAGAGAGAGAGAGAGAGAGAAACCCTTCTGACATGTCAGGCGCTGCATTTGCCGCTTAAATGAGAAGCCACAAATTTGATAAGAGGGCCGGATGAGCATCATCGAGTCGAAGCGTGATTCGAAAACAGCGCTGAAGAAAGACGCTCGTCGTTCGTTTAAGAGTGAGGTCACACTTGGACTGTAAAGCTAAATAGTTTGGGCGTGCTAACACCAACACAAGACACCACAAACTACTCATAGTGACTTATCTCTTGAGTTCGTGTTTGCGCTCCCACTCTTCTGGAGGGAAGACTCATCAACTTACTCAGTTCCCTGTTATTCTGCAGAGCATCGCCCACTTGCAATAAATTATATGAAAAAAAACATAATCACATTTCAGGTGACAGGAAAAATGTGTGTTGTTTGAAGCACAAAATTCTTTAATCAGGTGATTTGCAGAAGTCGTTCGCTCAATACTTGTTGTCTTTGAGATCAGTTGTAATATCAGTATAGAGCATCGTCGCAAACCATAATGCCTCAGCTGGCAATATGCTGATGGCAATATGGTAATTTGGTTAAATAAACAGGTTAATGCCATATGCGCCGGCAGGACTTTATCTAGGAATGCAAATCCGTGTTGCATAACGGTAGGGTCAGGGGGCGGAAATTTGGTGTGTCTTGTGAGACGAGGAAGTGTTGGTGTGGCATGAATGGGGCAGATACCCTTTTTGCACCCATCTGCTAACTCCCATGTTTACCTTTTTATATACTTCAAAAACGGTGCATCTGTAGAAGGCCTGGAATTCATGCCTAACATAAAAGATAAAACTAGCCGCTTTTACTGGATTGGCAGCCATAGATTAGATACACCTATTAATGACGATAGTCTTTCTTGGAGACCACACAACATATTTGGTCTGTCTGTCTGTCTGTCTGTCTGTCTGTCTGTCTGTCTGTCTGTCTGTCTGTCTGTCTGTCTGTCTGTCTGTCTGCCTGTCTGTCTGTCTGTCTGTCTGTCTGTCTGTCTGTCTGTCTGTCTGTCCTTAACGATACCCCAAACAGCCGACACCATCCGCAGTGCCCACTAATATTGCTCAAGATTCAGTGCTCATAGTTGTGCGATTGTCAATTAAAAAGCAATTATTGCGCATATTGAGGCTGCATAACAACGCGTCAATATTTTTCCTGTGTAAATTTTCACTAGAAAAGGCACACATAAGTAATTCTGAAGACTGTAGCGCGTATCCCACAACGTTTACAATGCAACGCTTGCACTAAAAGGCAAGTGTTTCCAACGTTTTGCTAAGACGACACAGTAGTGGCACCTGCGTATCCCCTTGCGTTCTACAGCTTATCGCCTCCGAGACAGGCACGTGCGCCGCGCGCTTTATTTTTCAAGAGAACTGCCAGATAGCGCTCATGTCTCATGTGTGACCTGTCTTGTTGTGCTCGTTCGCCTACACGGCACGCTCGAGGCACTCAAACGCAGTGCCTCCAGAATATCATTCACCGATTTTTTTACGCAGACCATTAAACAAAGGCTTTGTTCACTCTATCTAGACGCAGCAAAATCGCCTTTCGACGACATTTGCAGTGTAACATGCAGATACGGGGCCATGTTTTTGTAGGGGCGAAGCTCCTTAAAGCGGCACCCGTTCGTCCCTCGTCGTGGCCGTAGTGCGTAACCCTGTCTTACGTTTTGACCTGCAAGGTGGTGCCGGAGGGATATTTCTCCTGTGCGTTGATGAACAATAAAAAATTCGCAGCGTGCGCGTTAACTGAATGCCGAATTCTACAGTCTTTCATGCTCCATTAGCAGCGTTTGGCATGCACATTGAGCCCTATCTGACAAGAAAGGGTTACTACGTTATACTCGCTGGGCGTAACCTCCTTGGTTTTAGAAAGGTTTAGCGAGCGTTGGGCCGCAGTGCATGAACACAGTGAACTAGTATATAGCATGAACTCGAGGTGGTTAAAGGTTGGAAGTATACACGAAGCAAAAGCCGAATTCTCCTGTCTCTCATTCCCCATTAGCAGCCATTGGCATGTACATTGAGCACTATCTGACAAGAAAGGGTTGCTACGTTATAGTCGGTAGGCGTAACCTCATTGGTTTTAGAAAGATTTAGCGAGCGTTGGGACGCAGTGCCATGAATACAGTGAACTAATATATACCACGAACTCGAGGTGGTTAAAAGTGGGAAGTAGACACGAAGCGCAAGCCGTAAGAAAGTGTGCGTGTGGCACCTCTCCTTTAGTCCTTGGAATGCCCGCTGGATGGTGGTGCTTGTATATGCGGAATATATAATGAAAAGATGCGAGATAATGGTACTTGGAGTGTTGACTATAGATGGACGAGTGGACACAGAGACAGGTGCATGGACGGACACACGGATGACTGAAGGGACGGTTGGACTGATGGATGGACGCAGGGACGGACGCATGGACTGTCCCACAGACAGACGCGTGGACAGACGGAAGCAAGAACGAATGGACGGACGGATGCTTCGCCCCACTCTCCTTCATTCACCCCGTGGATATGCTGCCATTTTTTTCTATTCTATTTGTCAGTTTCTAGCATTATTCAGTACTTCTGTGCATGTGTATCTAGCTGAACGTGTGGCGGCCTACGCCCTAACATTTAAGGGCAGGGGCAAGCTATTGAATGTACCCGAATGCCCTAAGGAGGGGGCCCGCTTGCAGCGTGACATCGGCTTATTATACGTATATCATACTAGTGCGACACGGATACTTTCGGTGGTGATCTGGCCTAATCCAAATCAAATTTATTGGCCTTGATTAGCCCATTTGGGGAAGCTGCTTAGGATGCTGCTAATGCACAACTTGCCCAAGGAAGTGCGAAATTCTAGAGCGCGAAATGAACGTCAGATTAATTCTGTCACGACCTGTCATCCGCTCCTTAAACTGATTTTAGAGGAACCCTTCATGATGGAAGTAATGGTTGTGAAAGTGAAAATTTGCATCCACCTTATAGCAGAAAGCTACTAAGAAATCTAGAAGTCCTTAGAGCCTCCTGTTTGATAAAAAGTTTGTGCCGGTTCGGGGTTCAAGCCAAGACCAGAAATCTTGATTTCGGCACAAAACGCACTCTGCCTTTTCAAAAACTGGACACCATACAATGAACCCGATGCTATAGGTGTGGAGGATCAGGCTATGTACGTCCTTCCTTGAAAAGCAGCCTAAAAATGAATCAGTCGTTTGAGCGTGACCGTACCACTGCAAGGGGGAAGTCGCTATTTGTTTTTCAGCAGTAGCAGAGATACACCGCTTAATACCGTATTGATGACTTCCTTTTCAAAACGAAGAGGAGGAATTAAAGAAAAGGCAGAGACTGCTACAAGGTGAGCTCTGTTGCTGTACTATTGGCAAGGAAAAACCTCTTTTCGGATGTGTTCACAAAGGAAAAGTTTGTGGCTTTTTGCAACAGGCTTAACGGCAAGAACAGCTACAGTAAATGGTGGGTGACGTTCCCGCAGCTAATGTGAAGTGCGAGAGTGGCAACAAGATAAGTAGAAAGAAAAGTAACATCGTTTTTTTTTTTCCTGAGAGAAGCGGAAAATCAAAAGTTGGAAACGTACACCAGATTTTTTTTCGAATATTAAAGTCGGAGCCTACTGTAGAGAACCAGTGATGTATTTTTATTTCTCAACTATTTTTCTTGCTCGATTCCAAAATAAAACATTTTGTAAAGAAATACGACACAAGGAACCTGTGACAGCCGTTCCTTTAGAAACCTCCTTTTTCTGCATATCAGAAGTAGTGGCACATCCCGAATGAAATTGAAGTGTCACGCAAACGTGGGTAACTGTTTTCTCTCATCCACTTTTTTTTTGCTTTACGGCAACAGCTTGTTCTAAATGGCTTTCCTGCGCGTAGAGTATTTGAAGCATGCAGGTTGCCATACACGCCCTTTTGACGGTGTAGTGAACGACATCTGTAGCAAAATTGGGTTACTTTTCGGAGGGCCAAGTGAAACAAAAGGAATCATAGTGACAACTCAACTACATAGCAGAGGGTTTGTTGTCCTGCGCATGTATGAGAGCTGCAGCAGCAGTTCGAAATAGATGTTTTGTTAGAAAGTAACGCTTTTTATAAGACCACTGCCACCTTGTTATCCCTGTATATATTTTTTTGGATTTCATGGATTATGTCGTTTAGGAACGTACACAAATTTGTTAGCTCAAGTAGATAATACGAAAAAATGACCAAATGCCCACCAGCATTGATTTTTGTATGTGTGTGTTTGAACAAAACGCTGGTCATGCGCAGCCAGCTTGCCAGTTGCAGATGGCCTGCACTTGTTGTGAATGTGTGCTTACACATTGCTAATGTTGCGTAGGAAATCGAAATGTTTCAATAGCGCTACGATATTTCACGAGATATAGAAGCAGCTCAGGGAGCGCTGCAGTATACAACCATTAGGTCCAGGTTTTATTCGACTTTCCCGACATCAAGTTAACATGGCCACCAGCTCAAAGGTGACTCACCTATGGCGTAAGAAAAGCTCAAGCAAATGCCTCCCTGAGTGTTTGCAGCTCCTTTTGTTTTGTATGAAGGTGAATAGCTTTCCGTACGCGGACGTGGTTATCTCATCCAATCAATAATTAATGACTAGAGATAAACTGGTAGAATGCTTCAGTTGCATTCATAGGTCGAGAAACTCCCTCTTTATTCGACTGATTCACTCACTCGGACGCAGATCGAGCCACGAGTTTTAGTCTGAGTGAGTCTGGGTCAGTAGTTTTTGGATGAGTGTTAGCCCGAGTGAATACCACAGAGAATTATTATTTTTTTTAGTCCTGGTGAATCCGGTTGAATATAACTTTAATGAGTCGGAGCCCGAGTGATGAGATATACTTGTGTGGGACGTTTTTTTTTTTTTCTTTTACAGCGAAAGCTCTTATGAGATAAGAACACGGGTCGCACACGGCGGTGTAGTTGTCCGCCGCCGCCGTAAGTGTCTGTAACCAGTATTGAAAGAAAAAGAAAACTCAGGGAATAAAACACATCTAGGACACAGTGGGGCTTGAGTCTGGGTCCGCTGTGTACCAGCCCTGTATTCTACCCCTGAGCCATGCCAGTGCTTTCGACTTGTTCGCAAAGTTGCCTTATGCAGGCTCAATGTCGGAAAATGAATAGAAAAGCAAAGGAACAACCAGGCATCACAAATTGCGAATAGCGTAACGAGTGGGTCGGCCGATACTCCAACCTATTACAAAAGCTTGTTCTTGATCCCCTATTAACTGTGGCGCATACCAACTTCAGGCATCATTCCTCATCATCGTCAGCCATGAACAATCGGCACAAAATTCCTTGCAAGTGTTTAGCGGATACCACTCTTCTCAGAAGAATGACGAAGAATAGCATAGCGAAGGCCAGCCTACTACCCAAAAATTATGATTATAATTGCCATTGAGGGTACCGAGCAAGTGTGCTTGGAACAGTTAACCAATAAGTGTTGGGAACAGGCTCTGAAAGGCCACTCTTTTAGCTTTCGCTGCGACTGTGCTGCGCCTTCCGCGCAGGCCTGACGTTTTCTTTTTGTTCTATTGCAATAGCAAATATATGGACACTCTCGGCTGGATTTTCGCCGCCGGCGTCGGCGTCACCATCACTCAACGTATATGTACACATATCTATATATATGAAAACGCAAGAATGAAAAATAATCCAGAAAAAGACCTCGGCGTGCGGAAACGATCTTGACCTCTGCAACGCGAGTGCAATGCATTAACCACTGAGCCACGCAGAGGCACGTCCTCCAACATTGACAGGGGAAGCTATTTATATCTACCACCTACCGCTGTTGACGGGCAACCCGGGGGGAACTATTGTGTTTTCAGCATTACCAGAGATGGCGCAATGTCGCGCGTCACCACATCGTCATGACTGAGGTCACGACGCGGCGGCGCGCGCTCTCATCTCCCACGCGTACTTTGCCCCGTGGAGAGTAGATTGGTGGACGCTTGCTCTCGCGCCCTTGTCTTGCGGTGAGGAAGACCGTACGTCTTGGCTGGCCTTCGAATTTCACCGGTATCATTCTGCTGTAGTTACCGGGTGCACAAAGGTTACAGCGATCGTTGCACAGTCTCCCTTTGCGGAAAAGATGCGCTTTTCATATACAGCGAAGTAACAACTGAAACGCTCATTCGCTCATCGGTACCTATGAGTATTTTTTATGTGTGATTTGTGCGTGAGAAACGTGGGGCACGTTTCGATTGGCTTGCCATTCGGCCTGTGACCTTCCAATTTGTTGCTATCACTTTCATGGCTTTGCCTTTGCGGCAAATATGTGACTTTTAAAGAGCCAAGTGCAAATTAACTGAAACGAAGAAAAGCGCACTTTTTCGGAAGTGGCAATATGATGAAGGCTGCACGAACAAGTTTCTTCCAGTATGTTCCTAAGTGCCTCAATTCTAATAGTGGCCGCATAACCCAATCTACATAATCCAATATCGTCGGTATTGAGGAGCTATATTATTTAGTACAAAACCACAATAATGCCAATTGTATAGCACAATTGTTGTGCTATACAATAATAATGTATTGATGTATTATTAGAAGTAATTGCGCAAGTGTGAAGAAAGAAAAGTGGACGAAAGTCTAACTTGTCATCGGCAGGGAACGAATCTGCGGCCTTTGAATAACGGGTCCTTTGCTTTACCCCTAGGTTATAGGAGGGCTTATCCCCCCATACTTTTTATAGGGTATATGTGTGTATTTAAACGCGATAGCGTCAATTAGTGCCGCCTATTGCCATTACAGTGAGTGCGGAACACTCTTTTTGCTGGTCCGTTACACGCATGGTGGGAACGTATTACGAGCTGGAAGCTCACTAATAATCCTTTGCATAGTAACTGAAGGCATCAAGTTAGCCACAACGAGATTCTCGCTATGAATGAATATAAGTGTATACTTGAGCCCTCGTTTTTTTGTTACGCACAATGTTAATGATAACTACGAGACAATAATACCAAAGAAGATGTAGGGGATCTTATTGAAGTAATTTAAAGCCATTGTAAAGCACGAAAAGTGGACGTAAATATAATTCCCACTGACAGACACATTAAACTACAGCCCGTTGGATATTTTGCTAACAGGCTGTAAAACTTGACTCAGCCTCATACTGCGTTGATCCTATGCATTGGCGCTTGTATCAATACAAGGAAACGAGGAAAACTTGAAATGACGTCAGTCATCAGGGTCGAGGTAAGCAGGTCATGGTTCGAGTATATACGACACCCTTAGTAGCAGTAATGTATAATGCATTGCAAAGCAAAGAAAGATTGTAAGTAAGCCTTCGCTTAGATTTTCTATGTGTATACTCTAGGCACTGTCTCAGATTTGTGTGCACGGTAAAGAACCCCAGGTGGTCAAAGTTTCCGGAGCCCTCCACTACGGCATCTCTCATAATCATATGGTGGTTTTGGGACGTTAAACCCCACGTATCTATCTACTCTAGGCACTGTAGATATTCACCACCACCATCAAAGCGATTTTATATTTCAGTGCCGCTTCTGCAAATAACTCGCCGTTTTCTCCTTAACTGGGATGGTATACTGGTAATGATTTATACCGAAGGTGAGATATGCATGGTTAGTGTACCTCGAGCATGCTCGTTTGCATTCCTCACCAGTGCTGTCGTTAGCGTTGGACCTCTAGGCTCCCAGGACCTGTAACTTACTCTTTATGTTGTTTTGGAGACCTCCCTAGCTTTCGCCAACGAGATCGTGTGCACGTGCGGATCTTGAGCAGAATCTAAGATAAACATCCAGTTTTAGTGCACACTGAGCGTTTGTTGTCAGTAATATGGAATGAACGCTTTTTGTAACAATCATTGACTGTGTATACTCACACGGAAACGTGCGTAAACAAAATTCAGTTGCGCAAAGGGCCGTCATTTGTGACTTATGATATAACTTGAAAAATAATTGCCAAAAAGAGTACAAACACGTATTGCTGAAAAATTATATGGCCTTTCTGCGGTGCAAGCGGTAATATTCTGGGCTGTATTTTACTCTAGAATATAATAGCTTGTTGCAAAACTCTTGAATATCTGGCAAGTGATCGCTACAAAGGAACTCGTGTTAATTATTGAAGTTATATGTGGATATTGTTGATCCGCAGTATAATAAAAATATCTAATGGGGTTTGATAGGTGGGCTAAGATTAGAAAACATAATTAGTGTCGAGTTTTTATGCTCGAATAAACTGCGCAAAGACAGTGCCCACTGGGTAATTAGGAGCTCTGACATGGGCGCCCGAGCGTGTGGAAGGATGTGCGGACAAGAAATATAAAAAGAGCCAAGGGGAAAAGCAAGAGGTTGTAGGCAGAAGTATATGCAGAGCTAAGCTCAGTTTTCTTCTCGACACTTCGGTGTCAGTTTACACGAGGCCACGCTCGAGAGCAAGCAGAGCTTTGCGTTAATGCTCTGTGAAGGGGATTTCAAGAGGCCAGTCACGTGTTTCGCGAAATTTAGAGACGTGCGCGCGAGGTAAAAAGACAGAAAACAGGAATGCAGAGAAAATCGGGAAAACACACGCAAAGCGTTTAAAGACGTAATGATAAAGGAGAACTTCATTCCCAATGCTGTTATAGATAATGATATAGGTAGCTTTACTAGGTTTACAGAAAAAATAATGGAAAGCGAAGTGGCGTATTACAGATGTTAAAGCTGAACAAAAGATAAAAAAAACTGTCGACACTTTGAAGTTCCACTCGGAAGATGCCACTGTTCGGATAAACGGAGTTTATTTCCCAGATTTTTGAACAGTTGGTTGTTCTTTTGATCGATTGTGAGTGCGAGGGGGCTGCTCGCGAGCACGAGCAGTGACGTCAAACTCATCGTGGCACAAGCAGGGTGCACGTGTTCTTGTCCTTCTCTTCCTTTTTTTATGCTGTCCTTTCGCTCCACTCTTTCCCTTCCACAAAAGCGCTGGCACTCTGCCCCAGCCGGAAGCATTTTTCGCTGCTGTTGCTGTTCATACCGGTTCTGGGAACCGAAGTGGAAGATGAGCGAGCCGAGAGTCGTGGGCGATGGCTGGCATTGTTGGCTTGCTAGTTTCCAGTGAGTTCGACGTCACCCAACGTCACATCCTCTAGTTCGCGACTCTGCCGCTAGACGCGACGTTTTATGAAAAACGCATTCAATTCATTATTTTTCCCTAGTTTCTGGTTAGAATTAAGGTTGTCTCTGGCAATTTCAGGATCCAATCTACCAATTTGGTTGAAAATATTGGCGGCAAAATTTTTGTTCAGTATTCATTTAGGACCTTAAGTGAGAGAGGAAGCTATATAATAATTAAATACTTGAATGACCCTTGAGGCTCTCCGTCAAGAGTATAATGTGATAGGGTAATCATTACCCGTGTGCCTCGCCTTAACTATATTGCTATCCTGCTTTCAGTTCTCTGTGCAAGCACCAACCATGCTATAAGAAAACATACGACTGGGCATCCAACATTGAATGTTTTCAGCTATCATGTAGAATGCCTGCTGTATTTGTAACCCTCCACTACGCGTTCTTAGGCAACACGTGAACCGACGCAGATGCTCGTTTCATCGATGCTCTTGCAGCTAATGGTGATTCAATATGTGTAAGCGCTTTGTAATAAGTGGGCCTTTATAACTCGCGTTCGTTGTGCAGTTGACATATTTTTGCGCCTAGCATGATTCTACGCTTTTGCCACGCAGTATTTCATGCACTAGAGAAATTTATATTAATACATGACATTCATCTGTAATTTTTTTTCGAAGCAGCTCTAGAGAATAGCGTGGTTCTGTGGTAGACCACTACTTTCCACGCAGATGGCCTGGGTTCGATTTTCAACGGGACAAAACTTTTTTTTTATCTCTTTATTTGCCATCTTTCTCGACCTTTATTCCTGGAAAAAACATTTGGCTCACAACCAATGATGCCTACGCCGACTCTGGCACCGATAGCCACACTGTGACTTCCACGAAACAATCTCTTTAACGCTGTGACTTAATGAGAAAGGACTACGGCAGAGAAGTCTTGCGAAATATGAACCGCTTACCACAATATCGAAGCATTGCGGTCAATGGCATGCTTCCGCATTGCGTTTTTAGCCCCAAATAAGACGGCATGGTGGCTAGGCACTCATCACGACTTCAACGTATACATAATATGGATTTTAGAATTTTGCCTGGCCTACTTATTATCCACTTTGTGAAGATTCGCGGTTTATTGAGGTGGGGGGGGGTTGGGGTAACTGGACGCATGGAAACTACATGCGATGAGCGGTTTTAGCACCTTTCACTGTGAGAAAACGGATAACACATCACTACTTCTTAATCGCCAAACTTTGTGATGCGAATGCCGCCCGGTCCTCACACGCACTGCCGCTTCAATTGGACGGCGCTCTCCAAAAGAGCCTTTGCTCCCTCCTGCACATGCGGGTTCCGCCGCTTGTTTCGGTCCATGACAGAGACTCCAGTCGCACCCTTATATGTTTTGCATGTTTTCCTATAGCGGCGTAGGTATCTATGTGAATAGTCATCGTCATCGTCGAAGGTCCTCACGAAGGACAGTGCAAAATCTGACAAGAAAGTCAGAAACTCGAGTGAAATCGACAGGCACGGCTCCTAGCACGGCAAACATCTGCGCTGAAAGAGAAGATGCTGGAAGATTTCTCTCTCCAAAGGAATGGCTACCCCTTCGACTAGACAATCTGTTGAGCCTCAACAGAAGCCGCCTACACGACCTGTTGAGCCTCAAGAGAAGCCGCTTCAAGAACAAGCACAAGATGCTGCAACGACCGGGAAGCCAGATCATCGCGTAATGGTGATGCTGAGTTCATTAGTGGACACCATTCGCGTGTTGTTAAGCGACATGAATACATCGTTAGCCAAAAGTGCCCTTCAAGTACTGCACGCGCTTAGTCCAGTGCTAGCAGCCCTAGAGTAGACCATGGCTAACCCACCACTGTCTTTCAGGGATGAGGTTCGTAAAGCAGCTATACTGCAGTGAAATTCCAGGGGACTGAGAACGCGCATTGGTGACTTTCGTCGATTTGTGTACGTCAATATGTTTCCCGTAATCGTCATCTGTGAGCCAAACTTATCGAGTGCAATACAACTCTCGGGATACGAACCCTTTATGTCGTCTACCGTTACTCAAAGCAGCAAGGTTCTGGTGTACATTCGCCGAGACCTCACTTACATCCTTCAACCTGTACCACCTCATGACGGAAACCAATACGTATGCTCAAGAGTGAAAAAGAGGAGGCTCAACATCACTGTGGTTGGCGCATTCCTATCACCAACAAGCCGTTTCGATCAAAAAAGAATACGAGACATCATAGCGTTAACTCCTGACCCGTGTATTATCATTGGGGATTTTAACGCTCATCATACATTATGGGGAAGTCAGAATGCCAACATGAAGGGCAGAAACTTGGTGTCTTTTGCCTTCGACAACAAACTTTGGTTACTGAACGATGGCCGTCCTACATTTTTACGGGGCTCCACATACAGTAGCTGTCTCGACTTGGCTTTTGTTTCGCGAAGCCTAGTGAAACATACTGAATGGTTCACGGGTATAGAAACGCATGGGAGTGATCACATTCCAACATACGTCAAGATCAGAGGATTGTCGCCTCCTAAAGTGCGCGACATGGTTAAAAGAGTGGACTGGAAAAAAATTCAGTCTTGTATGGAAGACCAATGCCAAGAACACATATCCGATTTACAAGACGCCATGAAGAGCACTGTAAAAGAGACTGTGTGTACGATCCCATGCCCTGTAAGAATCATGGACATCGACATAGAGCTGGAGCGGCTTCGAGCCTTGCGACGACGAGCTGAAAGAAGGTGCCGGCGCACGAAGGACATAGAAGATTTACGGACTGCTAGACGTATGCAGAAGAAGATCAAACGTCGGTTGGACAAGCTAGAATTCCAACGCTGGATTACTTTCTGCGAGTCACTCGACCCTCGTAAGCCTTTATCGCAGATATGGAGGACGGTTAGAGGTTTGCGGTCATCGCCCATTCAGAAGTCACCATTCAAGGCCTTAGCCCTTCACCGAAATCGACCAGATGTGGACGTTGCTGAAGAGTTCTGTGCCGGATTATATGGGCAAACTACAGTTATCAGCAGCTCACCACTTTTGAGCAGTTGTCTGCCACCACATGATTCCTGTATGGACTTCCCGTTCACCATTCAGGAGCTCAAGGTAGCACTCGCTTCAGGCAAACGTACCTCCGCACCAGAACCTGACGGAATCTCCTACAGAACCTTGAGTCATCTGGGTGAGCGCGCGATAATAGCTCTACCTCTGCTATATATTGATTGTTGGCTAGAGGGCACTGTCCCCTTAAGTTGGAAAACTAGTCGTCTAGTATCATTGCTAAAATCTGGCAAATCACCATTGGAACTCTCCTCCTATCGCCCGATCGCATTGGCTAGTTGCGTGGGTAAAGTGATGGAGAGAATGATTCTCGGCCAACTTGAGTAGTACTCGGAGTATCATGAGATCTACCCAAATTTCATGACTGGCTTTCGACATGCTCGATCATCGATCGATAGCGTCATCGACCTAATCACGTACGTTGAACACGAGAAAGGCCATAAGCGTCTTTGCGCCTCTCTGTTCCTTGGCGTCAAAGGAGCCTATGATAACATTACACATGAAGCCGTCCTTACGGCACTAGAAGAGATTGGAGTGGGTTGCCGAATGTTTAAGTGGATACGCAGTTGTCTCCAAATGCGATCCTATTTTGTGAGTACAGAGACCGGGAACGCGTCTACACATTTCAGTCGTCGTGGCGTCCCTCAGGGTGGTGTACTGAGCCCCGTGCTATTCAATATAACACTAATCGCTCTCCATGCGCACCTACGAAACAATATCTATCTACATACATACGCTGATGACATATGCATCTGGACATCTGCGGTAACACGCCTGCAGTTACGAGCGAGAATACAGAGAGCTGCTACTGCAACTACTTTGTATCTACGCAATCGAGGCCTGGAAATTTCCTCCGGAAAGTGCGCTCTTCTGGTTTACGCACAAACCCATGTCAAATTACAGAGTGTCAATGAACAGTCAAAATATACCATATCGTCGATTTCACAAATTTCTGGGTGTCATAGTCGACAGAGACATATCATGGAGCCCTCATGTGTCGTATTTGAAAAAGCGGTTGACAGGCATATGCTATCTTTTCACGTTTCTCGCTGGAAAGACTTGGGGAATGCAGCCTAATGCTATGTTACGACTGTACAGGGTGCTTTTCCTTGGCTTTTTACGATACAGTCTGCCTGCATTATCAAACGCCAGCAAAACAAGTCGACGCATGATACAAAGCGTTCAGGCACAGGCTCTTCGAAGATGTCTAGGTCTGCGTCAGGGTGCCTCAACAATGGCGACTATAGCTATAGCTGAAGATTACCTCGTGCAGACCCATATTGAAATTGAAGCTTTGAGGACACACATAAGGCATGTGGGCCGGACTCCGCATCACCACCTAGCCTCTCTACCAGCGGATAGACCTCATACTTCCTTTTGTCGAACAATAACTACACATGGTGACTCCCTACCAACTGGTTTTACGCCCGCGGCGAGACCTTCAATTCCTCCATGGTGCCCCAAACAGCCAGTCATCAACCTGACAATACCAGGCATCCAGAAAAAAACGAGATTTCTCAATACCAGCCCTCAAGCAGCTCGCCTTACTTCTGCTGTACGAGAAGTACCAAGACTGCACCCACGTCTACACCGACGGCTCCGTCCTGCCAAACAGCTCAACTGCGGCGGTCGTTATTCCAACGTACGCCACAACCATCAAATTCAGGACAGCTCATGCAACCACAACAACGGCAGCAGAGCTTGCAGCGCTTCACGCTGCGCTGCGTTTCATTAACGACCAAAGCACGCAACGGTGGACGATTTTCTGCGACTTCAAGGCGGCACTGCAGTCACTTCTGTCAAATCTACACCGTGGTCTACACGAGCAGTTGGTATTTGAAACAGCAGAAATGCTACAGCATATAACAGAGAAAGGGCACCACGTTATATTTCAGTGGTTGCCAAGCCACTGTGGAATTATCGGTAACGAACGAGCTGATCAAGCTGCCCGTTCAGTCCATACAGAAGACAACAACCAGTCAATACTTCTCTCAAGGACGGACGCTGCTAGGAGGCTCCGCATGCTTGCTCGCCAACGCTCCATGGCTTTTTGGAATGAGCCTCTCTTTACGCATGCAAGATTACGATCCCTTGATCCAACGTCAAGCATACAGCTTCCAACAAAAATTCGACGAGGCGACGCTACTGCTCGGTGCAGACTATGGTTGGGAGTTGCGTTTACCCGTGTGTACGCGTTCCGCATAGGTATGGCCGACACTGCTGACTGTGCACACTGCGGAGATGAAGAAACAATTCGACATATCCTGTGTGACTGCCCGAAATACAACCTGGAAAGACAACACCTTTCTAATAAACTAAACAGGTTGGATGATCAGCCGCTGTCAGAAGAAAGTATACTGCGCCATCATCATCACTCATCGTCACAGAAGAAAGCCGTGCAAGCGCTACTGGGCTTCTTACGAACTACCATGGCCTGTCGGAACGCCTCTGAGTGGACTGATTTTGTGTGGGCGTCTGTGTCGGTGTTTTTCTCTTTTTTATTTTTTAACTCTTCCTTTCTCTTCAACCCCCTATTCCCCAACCCCAGTGTAGGGTAGCATACCGGATACTAGCATCTGGTGAACCTCCCTGCCTTCCTTTTTTTCTCTCGTTTCTCTCTCTCTCTCTATGTGAGTCGTCACTTCTCTGAATTTATTCTCTTTCTCTATGTTAATGGTCATATTGTTACCAGCGGACCACCGAACCACCGGGCCTATATTTCAACCGCTACCACCACTGCCTTCACTCCCACTACCATCACTAACCAACGCCCTACAGTTGTAGAGCCAAAAAGACGCAGAGGAGATGAACGTGGTGGTAGATTTCGCGTGACCGTCTCTGCTATCACTTCGCATCCTCAGAGAGACGACACAATAAATTGCACTAACAATCTCCACGACGAAGAGCTACGTGTCATTGCTGTGTTGAGATAATGATTAGCACGATGTGCGCACTCCTCACCCTATTAACAACTCCGTCAGCTCGAAGCAGTCTGCAAGTTGTGGATACCTTGGAGATGGATGCAAGCCTCCTTTGACATCAAGAATTACGGTGCATTTCTTCTAAGGCAGTCGAAGTTTATCCGTATTCTCGCACTGTTCGCACTTTTATGATTTTCTTCTGGGCGTGCATGGCACACGCTGTGCTATGCGTGCAACCGTAAAACTTTGCTTTTTTACAGCGAAAACTGTTATGAGATCACAACTCGCGTCACGCGCAGTTGTCCACGGCCACCACTGCTGCCGGTGTCCATAATCATATCGCGCGAGATTATAAAAAAAAAACTAGCACCAAAGACACAGTAAAGCATGAAACCCGGGTCTGCTGGGTGCCAGCCCAGTATTCTCCCAATGAGCTACGCTGGTGCCTGTGATTTGTCGGCAAACCTAGCACTAAGGACACATTGGGACTCAAACCCGGGTCCACTGGGTGCAAGCCCAGTATTCTACCACTGAGCTACACTGGTGCTTGTGACTTTATGGCAAACTTGCCTTAGGCAGGCTTAATGTCGGGAAAGCAATTGCGTCAATACGACTTATAAAGCTTTTTAAAGCAGCGAAAGAACAACCAGTCGTCGCACAATGCGAATAGCGTAACGAGTGCCCGCCGCGCTGGTCTAGTGGCTAAGGTACTCAGCTGCTGACCCGCATGTCGATGGATCGAATCCCAGTTGCGGCGGCTGCATTTTCGATGGAGGCGGGAATGCTGTAGACCCGTGTGCACAGATTTGGGTGCACGTTAAAGAATCCCAGGTGGTCGGAGCCCTCCACTACTGGTCGGACCCCGGGCTTGAATTTGTGGAGCCCTCCACTACGGCGTCTCTCATAATCGTATGATGGTTTTGGGACGTTAAACCCCCGAATCAATCGAATCAATAGCGTAACGAGTGGATCTTCCAATGCTCCAACCCATTACAGAAGCTTGTTCTTGTACCCCTATAAACTGTGGCGCATGCCCACTTCAGCCATAATTCCTCATCGTCGTCAGCAACTGCATGAACGATTGGCATGAAATTTTTCGCAAGTGTTTAGCGGATACCACGCTTCTCGGAAGAAGGACAAAAAATTTCATAGCGAACACCGGCCTACTACCCAAAAGTTTATTATTAATGCCCTAGTAGGTATCAAGCAAGTGTGCTTGCAGTAGTTACCCAATGAGTGTTTCGAAAAGGCTCTGAAAGGCCGCTCTACTAGCTTTTCCTGGGGCTGTGCTGCACTTTCCGCGCAAGCCTGGCGTTTTTTTTTACTTTTTTACTGCTTAATTCTTTTTCTCTTCTCCCGTGTAGGTTATCAAATAGGTTGCAACGTGGTTAACCTCCCCGCCTTTCATTTGCTTCTCTCTCTCTCTCTCTCTCTGTTCATAGCACGTTTCATACTTTTTGATTTGAGCACTCCATGTATGTAACATCTGGGCGTAAAATATGTTGACGCGGGGGTGAGATGTGGGAGGTGGGTGTACAAAAGTGCGAAGGGGGAAAGGTGGCTTGTGGTGGAAGTGGAATGGCGCCACGGAGTGTGAAATTACGAGGTGAGTGCGAAGGTACGTCGTCAAATGCAAGTGCATTGTCTACATTGTGTACTAAAATCGTTGTCAGTGTTTCACCTTGCATCCGTTGCTCCTGGAAGCTGCTGGCGGTCAACCAAGTTGGCAATATTTTTAAGGAAAATGATCGCAAGAGCGGTCGCTGTCATCGCGAGACAGGGAGAAGGGAAAAAAAGAGCGAGAGGACTCATCACTGGCACTGAGGAGCCCTGGTTTGGATTAACTGAACTAAGGCAGCAAATTGAGCTCGTAGGAACATACTGACGGCGGTCGGTGCACAAGAGCACACGCAATACCAGAAAGTACACGACAAAAGCGCTTGCGTCGTGTACTTTCTTGTTATTAGAGTGACATTTCGTGCGCTGACCGTCACTAGTTTTGATTCAAGCACACCGGAGTGTTGTCGGCCCATTCCCAGTCGGATTATCTACTTTTCTTCGAAAGTGGCGTGTTATAAAACATAGCTACTTGAAGTACGGCAAGAAACAGCAAGCATTGGTCAGTGTTTTTCACAACAAAATCATAGCGAAAGGGGCCTTTTTTCCGCTCCACCAATCGCCCTTTTTTAAACGTCTTAGCTCTGTCGTTGTTGATTTTTTTTTCATATGAGGACCCACGCATGATGGGCGTTCTCAACAACTTAGTTTCTCGAAAGCATTCCGCAAAAAGGGGTTTCTCTTATTTTGTGGTTCAAATCTCGCACAAGACCAATTTCATCGAGCCCCTGTTTTTCGTCACCGGCGTCCTGTTTGATCACGTTTTAGAGCTGCATCTCCGTCATTTTTTTAATTTTATTTATTTTTTACGCACGCAGTGTGATTCAATCAGCGCATGTGGAAAAGTTTAGCCCAAGGAGTCATTGCGGGCAACGCCGGATCGCAGCGCAGAGCGGCTGGTGCATGGCATTAAAAGGAAGAAGTATAGACCTGGTTTTACAAGTCATGACCAAAATGTGATGATTGGGCATAAAGTAGCAAGGTAATGTTACTTTCTTTTTGCTCCCTTGGGCTAATCAAGGTGCGTTTAAATTAATTAGACGAGAGCGTTTACTTTCGTCCGCAAAAGACTGCTGCGCCCCTTCCTTCCCTCCTGTCCCTTCTGTACGCATGGCCATGCGCGTTATGGCTTAACTGATCAACCCTGTGTACTTCCGTACTTGTTATGAGCGTTTCTCCGAAAACTGCTGAAAATTGCGCAGTGTAGAGTACCTCAGGACAAAATGTGACCTTAATTAAGCTGTTGAACTGTCGCAAGTGGTGGATGCCAGAAAGAAGGTTGGATTGCATTGTACGTAATTATGCTTAGACGTACGTATCTTCTCTTATCCAGATATGCCAAACACCCATCTTCTAAAAAAACATACAACTGGCTTAGGCTCCTACATGATTTTATCTCTACATGTAATTATTTAGAAAATAAAAACCCAGGTTTTGCATCCTGACGTACAGTTTACTGCTGCAACTCGTTTGAATGTTATAAGGATTTTCACAGAAAAAAAATGATCGTTTGCTTCTGGGTCATGCATTTTCTTGCTGAATTGGAATGGCAGTTTGCCGATAGTGAGAGAGTGCACGGAATACCTTCGCCTCAAAGAGAACAACGGGAAACATTCGTAGGCGTGTGCTCTATATGAGCAATTGATGCATCAAAGACAGCGAATACTTACACTCTTTCTGGACCAACTAGAGTTGTATTGCTTTTGGCTGTTGGTATAGGTGATCTATCACCAACGGCACCTGCGGCACATTCTGGAAAACTTCCTACAGCTGCTGTTAGGCTACTGTGAAGGTTATTTGATGCAGGACACCTTAAGCTTTCGATGTGCCAGTCCTGCAAGCTCCTCGCTGGTCAACAACGCGAATAAATAAGATACAATGCTCCAAGCAAAAGTGGCGAGCAACCATAGTAGGCTACAAGCTAAGAACGAATACAAGCTCCACCAGAAAAACCACGTTGCTGTTGTCTCTCACATATTGTTAAGATTTGTGCAAGGTAGTTTCCTTTCGTACTTTAAGCATTGACGTAAGTACATTTTCTGTGCGTATATAAATATCACGCTCATCGTGGTCTAAACATTCGTATTTTCTACCCAAAATATTATTTTGGTTAAGCAGTAATGTCGGAAGCTCATAACGTCTTCCTGATATTTAGGTGATGTCTTCATAATGTATTGTAATGTAAGAAACTCATACTGTGAATAATGTATTCTACTCATAATCAGTGACATGGAGATATGTGTCTATTCTAACACGAACAACTTGAGATACGCTAAATGCACTTGATGTCATGGAAGCAAATGTGATTGGATGGTACTTCTCTGCATAGGCTGTCTGGGTGGTATAGTGATGGCGGTGGTTGGTGCTTGTATAGTATATTTGAAGCGTTTGCAATGAACTGTAACATAGAATCCGTACAAGAAAGTTAATTAGTAAGCATGGTATTTGTGGTGTCAGCCGTTAGTTCAAAAGACGTCTGACTATAGCGTCAGAGGTCTTTAAGGCTATTACAATATCATAAATTAGGGCTATTATAAAGACCTTTGACGCTACATTGCGTCAGAGATCTTTTGTGATAGCCCTAATTGATAATTAACTTGTTAGTGTAGTAATTAGCGACCAGTTTCTCAGCAGGAAAGGCGCATGAACGTCGCGAAGAGTACATCGAATACTCGGCAACACTCGTTTCCACGCGTGAATTAAATATCGAAGAGCCAGTGCCATCATATTGCAGTTGTGATTACGTACGTGCCCTCGGGGACATTCTTTATAAATGATTATATGCTATGCACTGCTGAACTTCTGCAACCCTTCAAGCTCAATATAGACGTCACTTTTACGCCAAAGAAATATATATACAATAAGTTGAATGGAGGCAGTTAAACGCTAGCTGAGGACAGAAGATGATGATTTGCTGTTGCTGAAAAGTTTGCAGTAACAGCACCTCCTTCACGTTTTTCTTGCACGCCTCTCCCAAAGCATCTTCTCTAAAAATAAATACCCACCTTCCGAAGGACTGTGTTTATAAAGCATTGCACCAACTAATGCAAATATCTTGCATGATTATGAAATTGCTCTTCCTTTGGAAATAAAACAACGACCGTGTAAGTGCAGTAAAAGAAGGCGTCAGGGTTCTTTGAGTAAAAAACGGTCTCATATCACTTGTAATCAGTGAAATGCATAAATATACTAGCAGTTATCGGAAGTAGTTCCGAATGAATTTCTTTTTCTTTTGCCAGGCTTTTTTCTGTGTGAGGCTTTCAGCCTACTTGCGGGAACGAGACGTTTGTGCAATTTGTGCTCTTGCTAGCGCATGCCTTGCTCTCTCTAGCTGGTGGCAGATGAGTTCTCGTCTCCGTCTTGAGACCCAAGTTTACTCTCATGATGATCTCTTTTTTAGTTATTTACCTTCTTTGCCCATTGAGCCTGCTGATAAGAGGCGCCGTCTTTCTGTCGCGCTTCGCCATTTCAATTATGTGGCTGATAGATTAACCCTTCGCGCTGAGCAATCCTGCTTTTCTGAAAGAAGACGAGAAAGAAGTTCTGAAAGAAGAAAAGAAAAGATAGGCGAAGCTTGCCTCTGCTTGAATATTTTGTCTTTTCTTTTGCGTCGTGTGCCTAGTGTCATTAATAAAGCTTGAGGCAGTTTACTTCCTATCTCCGCGAGACATGGCGACTGAGAAACTTGGATAACGAATGGATACTTGCTATTTGTTGGACGCATGCTTGCAAATCATTTGTAAACATTTCCTGCGAATAAACTAAATAAAATGATTTTATCGCCATAGCGTTACAGTGTTCGTGTCACAAAAAATAAATGTAGTGTTGGCTTCGGTGGCGTTGTCCGTGAGCGCTTCATTCCGGCGAATACAAATAGAAGACAAGGTTCAAGCCGGAATCCAATCCAGCCACTTTGCATGGCAATCAGATGTCCTCCCGTAGAACCACGCTTTTTTGTAACTGTTTTGGAAAAAAGACCCTGCGCAGGCTTCTTGTTTAGCGAATAGTTACGCCAAAGCCGTAATACTTGTGACTGATGCGTAGAATCGCACCAGGCATGACGCCCATGAATTGCTTTACTTGATCATGGTTAAGGCTGACCACCTAATAAAAAGGGCTGCGTGATAGTTAACATCATCAGACACATCATCGACAAAGTTCGCAACTACGTAGACACGCACATCGCTGAAATCAGCTTTCTGGTTACCTCACTTCATCGCAAAATGGTGATAAATCAAGCAGCGGGTACTTGTCAGCAGTACTTGCAGTAGACGCCGTAGGAGAGCTTACAATGATCAATGCGTCACGCGCACATGTTGGTTTCAACGCAGAATGGTTCAAGTGTCCACCTCGACGCGAATCATCACGAGTGAATAGAAAGATAATGTGAACAAAGCTTCATAACACTAGCGCATTGCTCTCTCAAAAGCTAATTTCAAGCGCCTTTCGTATTTCGTATTACACGCTGTGTCACCAAGTGACCTCTCAAGAGCTCTTGGTGCGAGTGCCTTACCCCCTATTCTAGAACGTCCCTCCACTCAACGCTTCACCTTCACTTGAGAAGGCCGATGAGAGCGCCGTCTCTAGGCGGGGAATGTCACTGCATATCAGCGATAATCTGCTGCGATTCTTTGGTAGCGCAGCGTCACTTTCAGCCGAGCAGCGGCGCAGTGCTCAACTCTGTCATGTGAAGGGTGAAAGTCGAGTCGATGAGTGTTTGTGAATACGGGGGCTAGACGCGCCATGAAGCGTTAAACTTGGCGGCGTTCTGGGGACAATAGATGCAAAAAATATCATCAATGACGTAACAGTTTGACATACAATGTCACTTTGTTGTGACGTAATGTATACCAAAGCGGCGTAATGTACACCATGATGTCATCGCATCACATGGTAACTTGGTCAGGGCCGGTCTGATCAAGAAGTTAATGGTACACCACGCGATGTGCAGAAAGATTTTTATAAGGAAGGCGCATCAGCACGTCGACTGACAAGAAAACGAAAGTGTCTCGCTTTCGATCGTCTTAAGCGAATACGTAAGTAGCCGGGAGGTTTTTTTAAAGGTCTTGGTTATTAAACCAGATGTTCAAACAGCTGCGAAAAGCTAAAAAAGAGAGTCGGCTGGGAATAGAATTCATCCTGAAAACAGCGCGATTGCACTAAGACTGCCCGTTGGAGCTCGTATAATAAAGTCGCAGCATTTTTTTTATAAACTATGTAGGATGACCCGCTAGACAAGAAGTGTGCGAAGGCCACCACAAAATACTCTAAACAATTTGGGCTTTAGATATTAAACAAAAACAGTAGTCGCTGAAATATCTGCGCGGGAATTGCGGCATCTTTTGTTTCCCCAGAGTCGATCATTCGATCCGATCTCGGTTCCACGACAGCACCGGTAGAGCCTCGATAATGTTGCAGCAATGCATTGCATTGCAAGAGATCTCATGTTCTACTGAAGAAGAAAAAATAACACCTTGGAAGCTTCTAAAATGCACGCATAAGAAATATAGTAGGTTAGGTGGTGACGTAACACGTTTAGGTCGAAAAAAGCGTATAGAATCCGATGTAGTATCATGGTGATGTCAGTATAGAACATGATGTACTCAAGAATGGTCTGTCTAAATGACTTCTTTGTAAAACCCTTTGACCCTACTTGGTATTCAACATCATTTTTTCGCCTGTTATTTCTTTTTTTTAAGGGGCGAAGCTCCTCTTGACTAACCTAGTCATGCGTCGTGTTCTACCGAGAGGAAAAAAAAAGATGAGAAAGACAAGAAGGCAGTATCTCCCGAACAGTATAATAGACGGTGCTGTCACATAGAAATACATAAAAACTGCAGTTGAGTGAAGATATTCTAAATGGCGCTGTACCGCTAGTCCACGATTGACTGCTTCGCGGGCTGTGCCTGGGTACGCGTAGAACGAGTGCCTCTCCGTGTCCTGAATAGTCGGTGTATGCGGCGGATCGTTGGTGCTGGGGCATGGATGAAGCTGAGCGGCGGACGTGTTGAAGACGCTTGCTCTCGGCTTTTAAAGACGATAGTCTTTCTTGGGCACCTTCGACGCAAAAATTTTGGTCTGTCAGTCTGTACAATTGTCTGTCCATAGTAATGATACCCAAGACGGCACCAAACAATACCTCAAACAGGCAACCCCATCCGCAGCGCCCAACACTATTGCTCAAGTTTCAGCGTTGTACTTGTGCAATTTTCAACTAAAAAGCAATTATGGCCCATATCTGAGGCACCATAACAACACGTCGATGTTTTGTATGCGTGTATTTATACTAGAGACGGCACACACAACTAATTCTAAGGAACGTATAGCGCTTATTACGCTGTGCTGACAGTGCAACGCGATGCTCAAAAAAAAAAAAAAAAAACATTCGGCAGATCCCACGTATCTGGGAATCGACGTTATGCGAAGCGTGAGGAGGGAAGGTGGGAAGGTGACCGCGTTGAATTTTTTAATTGAGCGACACGTCATGAAATGACGCTAAATATATGCACAAATGTTGCACGCACAGACATGTGTAGAATGTTTGCAGATGTTTATATAACTAGTTGTTTGCACTTGCGCAACGATGCCAACCAGAAGCTGATATCAAGCGCTGATGCTGGCGAGGATGCTGGCCTTGGACAGTCCAACAAAAATCAACTTCAGCGCATGACAACTAACCACAATTGACGTTAACCCGACGTGACGGCCGTATCAAAGGAGTACATATGTAATGTTTATAAAATTGGGTAAGCAGTAGTGCAACCACCATTGACGTTTCACGAAGATTAGTGTTTATTTGATTGATATGCGGGGTTTAACGTCCCAAAACCACTATATGATTATGAGAGACGCCGTAGTGGAGGGCTCCGGAAATTTAGACCACCTGGGGTTCTTTAACGTGCACCCAAATCTGAGCACACGGGCCTAGATTAGTGTTTATTTGAAAAAGTAATTTCGAGACTTGGCGTAGTTCCGTGGTAAAATTCTTCATTGCCACGCAGAATGCTTGGGTTTGATTCCAGCTGGGGCACTGACATTTACTCTTTGCAATCGTGGGGTCGACGCTACCAATGTCGGGTATTTCCTAATTGCCCATGTGTGTTCTCGTCGTTTCTGGGTAGACACTAAGTGTCAACACCTGTCGCACATAGCCGCATACCAGCGGCACATACCCGCCCATGGGTATGTGCCGCTGTCTGGCGGGAAGTGTTTGACGTCGTGATCGACGGCATTTTGACATTGTCCATGTTTTGACCAGCACGTCGTATTCGTCAAACAATCTTGTTCTCCCATGCTAGTTTTGGTTCACGCCGAGTTAAGGGGGTGACCATGAGAGCACCCAAACGTAAGCGGCAAGATAGATAGATAGATAGATAGATAGATAGATAGATAGATAGATAGATAGATAGATAGATAGATAGATAGATAGATAGATAGATAGATAGATAGATAGATAGATAGATAGATAGATAGATAGATAGATAGATAGATAGATAGATAGATAGATAGATAGATAGATAGATAGATAGATAGATAGATAGATAGATAGATACGCTCAAGTTCGCCGAAGTTCGCTATGAAATGCTTCGCATTTATAAGGCAAGTGCTTCCAACGCTTTGCTAAGACGACACGGTGGTGGCACCTGCCCGTCGCTTTGCGTTCTACTCCTTATCGCCTCCGAGACAGGCGTGCATCTTTCTCCGCGGGCGTGCACGCCATCCTTCGTTTTCGAAGATAACTGCCTGATAGCGCTCGTGTCTAACGTGCCTCGATGCCCTCGTTCGCCTTCGCTGCACTGATCGAGGCCATTTAACGCAGTGCTTCCAGAATAGAATTCACCGATTTTCTCTCGCAGCACATCATATAAACGTTTTTGTTCACTCTCTCCACACGCAAGACTATCGTCTTTCGACGCCATGTGCGGTGAAACATGCAGGTACGGGGCCATTTTCTTGGCTTGCGTTTGATTGATATATGGGGTTTAACGTCCCAAAACCACTACATGATTATGAGAGACGCCGTAGTGGAGGGCTCCGGAAATTTCGACCACCTGGGGTTCTTTAACGTGCACCCAAATCTGAGCACACGGGCCTACAACATTTCCGCCTCCATCGGAAATTTGGCTTGCGTGTCGTCGGTGCTAACTGCGCGCCGTCTGCATTCTCGAATGTGATAGGACGCATGGACGCATGCACTACCGAACGGGCACAAGTACTAATGGACATATGGACGCCTCGCCCCACTGATCCTTCACTTCGTGGATATGCTGTGATTTCTTAATTCTTTTTTATTGAAGGAAGTAACATTGAACTAACTTTCGGTGCTTGGTCTACAGACAAAGAAAATTCAGAACGGAGGAAGAGGATCGGCCAAAGCGCATAAAATATGAAGAACGAAATTCTGCAGTGATCGTTATACCAAAACATGGAAGGGGCCGGTACGTCAAATTTCTTATGTTGAGTTTGTCTCAGAACCACAATCTAAGAAGTAAAAGAAATGAAAAAAAAAACTGAACACTGAGATGGTTCCTCTCACTTTCTTACTTCGGTTACACCAAAGTTAGCATGGAAGTGTTAGAGGGTTTCACGATCATAATTATAAGGTCGTGGCGAAAATGATGGGTAAATCTTGTAGCGCACGACGACAAACCCTCGACCCCAGACACGTGGGGCACATACCCGTATGTAGGTACGCGCCTCAGGTGTTTTACAATTCGCGTCAGCTGAAGAACGGCGGCCAACCTACACAAGTAGTATAAAGGCGAGGGCGCTAATAAAAACTGACATTGGCAGCGTTTACCCGACGATTGCAAATATGTTATGGTCTTAGCAAGAATCAATCTCGAGCGGTATGCATGGTATTCCAAGATGAAACCACAGAGCCACGCCAGGTCTAGGTACTTCTTTGGAAAAAGACCCTACGCTGGGGTGATGTTGGTGAAAGGTCAACTAGGTATGGTTGTAGCGCTGCCCATCTAATTTTATAAACAATATATATGCACCTCAACGATACAGGCTTAACTTCGTGTTGGCGTCAATTGTACTTAACCGCATTACACTGTAGTTTGTCTACGTAACACTAACCAAAGCCACCATCCGCTCAAGCACAAGCGCTACACGCCAGCTTACTGGTTCTTCTACTGGTAGAACTCATGTTGCTCTTGGCTTGTAACGCAACCGTAAACAACTATTATTATGAAACATATGTGAGTGTTCAACATGTCGTCTCTGCATATGACATATGTACATATGTTTAGCGTCATTTCGTGGCATTTCACTCAGGAAAAAATTGCACCGCATTCACCTTCTCTGCGCATGCTTCGCGCGACATCGATTTGAATTGTGCGTGAGATTTGCCGAATATTTTTAGAAATTGTATTCAGAGAAGTGCCTTTCTCAGTCAACAACGTAGAATGCAGCGTTCAAACATGCCACACAAAAAGAAGGAATCGAGCACGAGGGGATGAGCAGATGGATCAGTTGTGAGATCGCTTCTTTATTAGGACGCTGTGAGGCTCTTTTACTCTCTTAGGTCCAAACAAATGTCATCATGCTTCATAAGGACGTGATTTACGCAATTATTGTGTATTAATGAAGAACACGGTAATAATGCTGCAAATCTACGGAACGGCAATAAAACCGAAGAGAGACCAAGACGTGCTCGTTTAAACTGTGCGCGTTTGAAAGGAGTTCAAGAAGTGCTCCACACAACAACAACGACGACGACGACGACGACGACGACGACGGTGACAAATGAGAGCCGATTTCAAGTATAGCAAATTTTCACAAACTGCTATACCAATGTCTTGTAATGCTGGAGAGTAACAATTGAGACAACAGTCAGCAGTGAGACAGCAACAGTTTCTTTAAGATTCGTGACTCATGAACCGTTTCAAAGTAAAAATGGTTACGCAAGCAGCTTCACTGGTTGCATAATTTACCACGCTTGGAGCACTGTACTCAAAACTGAGAGAACGAAAATCTGCTTAGAAGTAAAAACAAAAGAGCGATGAAGTGGTGATTGCCTTAACCTAAATGAAAGAGGCTTGTGAAATAGTTTTCTTTAGTGAAGAGGAAAGCAAAAAAAAAGTTAATTAGGAAAGCTGGTCGCTCCCATGCGCTGTCCTCCCCGATGTACCCATTCCATCCGGTATACAGGCTTAGCTACCTGAACCGGCGGCACACGTGGAGAGGCTCGCGGAAAGATTAGGTTTCCCCATCGAACAGCTTTTCATTTTTCCTCCTTTCTCGCTGTTATCATTTATTTTACTCTTCTTTCGTCCGCGGTGGCGCGTGTGCACCGGGAAAGATGATCCCTATATAGCATGACGAGTACAATCGCAGTGCCAGGAAAACAGATCTAGACATTGTTAGACTGTTTTTTTGTGTGTGATACTGACTCCTTTCTCATGAGTCTTAATTGCTATAATCTAACGAAAAAATGCTAGTCTTACGCATAAATCGCAGCACACTAACAGCGAAAGCTGGAAAAGCGGGATTTTTAGAACCAGTTGTAAATTCTCTTAAGGCTAGTACAAGTATGCTTGCAAGCTGCGGAATATGCCATAAGTCATATTTTGTGTCTACTTAGGCAGCACCCACTACGCCATTATTCGAAATTCTACAGAAAATCGAGGTGCCAGCTTTGAATTCACAATATATTATAGGCGCTTTGTTGATATGGTGTCTAATGAAGATCAATAAGTTGGGCCTAGGCCTTTGCTCCGCCGCAGTGGTCTAGTGGTTAAGGCACTCGGTGCTTGACCCGCAGGTCGCGGGATTGAATCCATGCGGCAGCGGCTGCATTTTCGCCAAAGGCGGAAATGCTGTAGGCCCGTGTGGTCAGATTTGGACTCGTTTTAAAGAACTTCAGGGCTTCGAAATTTCCAAAGCCCTCCACTACAGTGTCTCTCATAATCATACGGTAGTTTGAGGACGTTAAACCAAGTTGGAATCATTCAACAAGCCATTTATTATGGAATTCGTATTTCGCGGGGCCAAGTTACAAAATTCACATTCTATGATGCCTCGTCGTTATTTTACTCTTCTACCACGCCATATTACAGATGGTGACGTGGTTCCTTCATGCACAATGCCTCTTTTTGCAACGTTGTTTGGAACATCGACATGACTCTGGAGTATAGAACACTGGGCTGCCACGGACAGGACCCATGTTCAAACCTATTCTTTCTAGTATTTATTTTTGTCTTATTTTGTTTGTTTCACAACTCGAGCGATTGGGGTTTCGGATAAGGTGGCGGTGGCGGACAACTGCGGTGCCAAAACCGGCGCTTGTTGGGATCACCCGACAGCTTCAACTGTAAAAACAGTATCTGGATTTTCGCATCCCGAAACCAAGATGCGATTATGAGAGACGCCGTAGTGTAGGGATCCGAAACTATCGACCATCTGGTGCTCCTTGATGTACACTGACAACGCACAGCACACGGATGGGTCTCTGCCATTTATCATCCATCAAAACACGACCACTGCAACCAGGATCCAACCCGCGTCCTTCGAGTCTGCAGCTGAGCACTGCAATTACCGCACACCGAGGCACAATTTAGCTGTGAAAATCTAGACAGAAAATTTGAGGTGGAAGTTGAGGCAAAAGTGAGACGCAAGAAAAAGAGAGTGATTTTGGCGCGAATGCAGTTCGCCTAATATTCCTAAACGCCAGAAAGATCATAAACAGTATTACTTATGGATTCATCAATATGACGCCCCTAGCTTTCTTCTTCTGCGTCTTCTTGAGGTAATTAAATGAAAGGCAATACAGAACATGGTCTCAACACGGCTTTTTTGAAAATGGTTTTAAAGCCCCCCCAGTGACTAAAGCTAGCAGAGATGCCTTAGCGGAAAATTTCAGAATGTTTGGGCCATATGAGAATTAGTAATGTTAACTGATGTTGCACAGTACAAGGACCACTTATATTTCACCTTAACCGAAAATGGCATGACCGAATCCGTCAACAGCCAAGCACCGAAACCCTTGTTAGTTTGTCTTTTTCTTTTTTGAGAGACAACGTACGTTTATTCGATCGTTGATTGCTACACCTTCCTTATTCATTAGAACAGCGCGGAAAACTGACAGAAGACAAAACTGACGTAAGACAAAACATAGCTTGGCACATTTAGTCATTTTCGTTTTTATGCGCAATAAATAAACAGCCCACTTAACTCGGTGCGCTTAGCCTGATTACCGAAATTTCGAGATGGTCATGTGCAGCAAAGCAGCGCTAGAAGGCAGCAGCATGCAGTGGCACACCACTGCCTCAAACTGCCTACTGCAGCATCAAAATTGGGAAGTAGACTACCAGCAGGCTGACATCTGCTTGGAGTGTTGTGTTCTTTCTTATGACCAGCTATTTTCGTAAGGGGAAATAATTCTAAATGACAATGAGGCACTTGGTGTGATGAGCCAGGACAATAATATCACTGCCACAGTACCTGAAAAAATTATCCATGTGTCTATTACCCGATACTAAAGTACCAGAGGCACGTACATACATTTAGTGGTCTAAACGTAAGCACGCATTCGCTACTGTGTGCACGTGTATGTGCATGCAAGCACCATTCACCCGATACATGTAAAAACTATTTTACAGTTGGGTTCTATTGCAGCCATATACAAGGCTGTTAACAACGTCGCTTTATATTTTCAACAAGTAAATGAAGGATGCTACGGTAGATGCATACACGCGAAAATGATCGGGTGAGT
Source organism: Rhipicephalus microplus (assembly GCF_043290135.1). Lineage (NCBI taxonomy): Eukaryota > Metazoa > Arthropoda > Arachnida > Ixodida > Ixodidae > Rhipicephalus > Rhipicephalus microplus. Next base: position 285,849,562 of record NC_134701.1, read on the forward strand.
AACATCGAAGTTTATCAACCCTATATAACAACGTCGCGATAAATAAAACTTGAGAAAACGTTAACTCAACAGCGAAAGGTGTCAAAACTCACGTGCCTTACGTAAAATCGTCGATTTTAAGGGTTTCACGTCATTCGCAGTGTAATACAACGAGTCATCTTTCAATGCATGGAGCAGAACGTCAAGAGCATGGTAATACGATTGCACTAATTAGAATTAGAAACTGCAGGCACCTTTACGTGCACATCTTCAGTTATATATGTCTCCTCTACATAAAATATTCGTCATGTTAATGTAAATGGTTCAGACCTGTATAGACTGATCATGTCCTTAAGCAGTTGGTAATAAGCTTGACTACCCATGAAGCTAGCTTTCGGGTTCTTGGCGCCTCTTTTGATTGTGGGAAAGATTCGGAGCTAAGGCTATAGTATTCTGTCACCGTATGTTGTCGTTGCTTGAAGTTACGCATTCACAAACACGAATATCATTGCGATCTGCAGCATACTATGAGTGCGCGCTCGCGCCAAAGAAAATTCGTCTTGTTTTTGCTCTACGAGTGCCGCCACGATGTTAAGTGCGGAGAACTTTAAAGACCTAGGCTGTCATGTGCTCTCGTATGCTATCGTTTCTTGGCCTTACACGTATTTAGATAGAAAAAAGAAGAAAGCAAGAAATAAAAAGGGAGACAAGTGAATGGAAAATCTAGGATGAATAATAGGACTTGAGCAACAAAAAAAAAATGAGCAACAAACAGAGCGTAATGAGATATAGAGAAAGAGAGATCTAAATATATAAAACAGGACTAAAGCAGAAAAAGTAAGAGAGAGAGAAAGGAAGAAAGAGAGAACGAAAGAGAAGCAAAGAAGGCTGCCCAGCTTTGCACTTTATTCACGCTTGGCACACCTGAAGCGTGAACCTGCCCCCCCCCTTTTTTTTTTAATTCGTGACCACAACACTCGAGTTCCTTTCTTTCTACACACGGCAAATGTGTTTTTACAGCGAAAGCTGTTATGTGATCATGACATGGTTCATGTGTGGCGCCGTACTTGTTAGGCGCCGCCGCATTCCGTAACTACTATTGTACGAATTGTTAAAAAACTCAGTAATTAAAAAACACGAAAGAAACAATGAGATTCAAATCCAGGTCCCCTGCGTGCCAGCCCAGTATTCTAACACTGACGCACACCGGTGCTTGAAAGTCGCATCTAAACTGGCCTTAGGCAAGCTTGATATCGGGAAAGAGATCGCGTTAATATGCGTAATAAAGCCTTTTATAATTTTTACGGAATAACCAGGCGTCACACATTGCAATTAGCGTAACGAATTGGTCCTTCAATGCTCCAACGCATTACAAAAGCTTGTTCTTGATCACTTATTATGACACTTATTATTGATCCATAATTATTGATCAATAATTATGGCACTTCACGCATAAGGAGTGAGCAACTGATACTACTGTTTCCCGAATAATGACACAGGATAGCATAGTGAATGCTATCCCCCTACAGAGCGATAGTGAGCTTGTCCCTACGGTAGTCTTTCGGCATATTCGGCGTAAGCTAGGAAAGGCGACTGAGGAAGGCACTATTGTACCAGGGCCCCGCCGCGGTGGTCTAGTGGCTAAGGTACTCGGCTGCTGACCCGCAGGGCGCGGGTTCGAATCCCGGCTGCGGCGGCTGCATTTCCGATGGAGGCAGAAATGTTGTAGGCCCGTGTACTCAGATTTGGGTGAACGTTAAAGAACCCCAGGTGGTCTAAATTTCCGGAGCCCTTCACTACGGCGTCTCTCATAATCATATAGTGGTTTTGGGACGTTAAACCCCACAAATCAATCAAGCATAGTGAATGCTAGCCAGCTACACAAAATTATCATTATCTATGGCGTAGTGGGCACCCAGCAACTGTACTTGTGGCAGTTACCCAAAGAGTGATTTTAAAAGGCTCTCAAAAGCCGCTCTTCCAGCTTTCGCTATCACTGTGCGACGTGTTTCGTGAAGGCCTGTTTTTTTTTTTTTGCTTTTACATAACCCTACGATCTGTCCTCTAACTACCAACATGTCTATTTCCCGCCTTTGTGAAACCAAGCTTCGAACAAACTTCTGGGGATTGAATGGAGGCATTTCTTTCTTTCTTTGATATTCGCATACTAGAATGCTGCGATGTTCAAAGCGCTCAATCTCACTACATCTCGCTCAGCACTCAGATGGCGCTTACGTTCTGAAAATTTACTATAGCAACTTCCACATCTACGCTGACATGTGTCAATTGTATTTGAGCTTCGTAATCAGCAATAACCATCTCCACCTGAGTGCATGTCTCCCGACGCTCATTCGACGTAACGGAAGACTGCATTTCGAAATTCGATGGAGAATCAATGAACAAGAGCATAAAATAACATATATCCATTAATGGCTTATTGAAGATAGCCACCACAGGGAAATAGTCTACAAATTTGCTGACGCCGGCGGCATTAATTTCGAGACAGAATGCATTGGATATGGCAATCGTGACTGTTCCGCACGTTACATATACCCCGCTGTCGAGGCAGGAAGCATAATACAAGTGTTGTAGTTTAGCCACATACCACAGAGGTACTTCGTTAAAACCAAGTGTGTATTAATCAGAAATTCTTGCAAACTATAGTTTTCCGAGCTCGTGTCCTCAGGCAAAAAATGGCAGGTCCTAAATAAAATGCGTAATAAAATCAGACTGCTTCACACATTCCTTTTAGTTTTTTTCTTTTACTTTTGTTTGAACTTTAGGTAGCTTCTGTTGCTGCTATTAAGCGCCGATTGTTGAAAGCTAACGCATGAACATCGATGAGAGAGCCAAGCCTTAGCATCACTCGCATCCAACTTTTGAAGCGTTCATAGAGCGGGGGAAGAGGACGAAGGCAAAAAGAGAAAGTGGAATATTGAAAGAGGGGGCGAGAGGGCTCGGACTTTTCTGAGCAGAAGCAGCACGTGAAATAGCCAGTCAATAATTTCATCCGTGCATGTTTTAAAAACCTCGTGGCTTCTGTGGCTGACATTTTTTTCCCATTACCGTTTGCTGACAATCAGAGAACCATGTGCTTGAAATCTTTTTGAGCCAGCGTACTATATTTTAATTTAAAACTTCGAATATAGAACACTGTTATTAGTATTCCTTTTAAATTAGGAACCGTTTCCTCGGCCAAAAAGCAAGGGTAGTTTCCCTTCAACTCTGAGTAACAGTCGATTATTTAAGACCGCTGTACCTAAGAATCATTCCTTCCCTGACGAAGAAAAGTGTCCTTGTCGAGGTGCTTGATATCTGTCAATCGAAATAGGTGCTACGGTGCGGAGTGCTTTGAAAATCTTTTGATTTTACTACAGCTTAAATACAAGCTTTCCTTTACCTATCACGTCCAACATTTAAAATGGCGGCACCCTAACAGTGAAGTTGTCAACCAGCTTCTATATTACAAAATAAGTGGAGGGCTGGACGAGCGACTTGATAGTGGTGGGGCAGCAACCGTCTTTTTTTTGTCTATTTCTAAATGCGAAGCAATCATTCACGTATACTTCAGACGCTTTGAGCATTTCTATATCTATCTATCTATCTATCTATCTATCTATCTATCTATCTATCTATCTATCTATCTATCTATCTATCTATCTATCTATCTATCTATCTGTCTGTCTGTCTGTCTGTCTGTCTGTCTGTCTGTCTGTCTGTCTGTCTGTCTGTCTGTCTGTCTGTCTGTCTGTCTGTCTGTCTGTCTGTCTGTCTGTCTGTCTGTCTGTCGGTCGGTCGGTCGGTCGGTCGGTCGGTCGGTCGGTCGGCTGGCCTGTCTGTCTGTCCGTCCGTCCGTCCGTCCGTCCGTCCACAACTGGGTGCCCTCGTAATCACCTCCTTAACTTGGGGTGGATCATAATCAGTATGAGAATGTAAAAGGGCTCGAGAATTTTGACCGCCTGGTCGTGACATGAATGCCAAAGTCTCGCTGCGTACGACTTCAACCTCATTCTTCCAGACACGTGTGGCACATAGCCGTATACCATGGGCCCTGCTATGCAGGCATGCGCCACATGTGTTTGCCAGTTTTTATCTGCTGAGGAACGGTCAGAACACATATTGATAATCTAAATGCGAGGACGTTAAGAAAACCTGACATCGTCAGCGTTGACCCGACAAATAAAGAAAAAATATGCGTTGTGGTCCCAAAAAGAATCGAGCCCAAGCATTCTGTGTGGAAATCAAGTATTCAAACACAGAGCCGCGGCAAGTCTCGAAACGTTTTTGTAAACATTCACACCATCTTCCCAAAGGAAACTGTGATGGGATGCGAAGCATCAGCGTTGCGCACGGGTGGCATCATGGGATGAACGGCGCTAACACGGGTGCTGCGGTGAGCGCTGGAAGATTCGTTTGAAGCGATGGATGGCGTAGGTCTTGTGGTGGCTGATGCGTCAGGTTTATTGTGCGTGAACCAACGAGTCGGTGGTGTAGCGAGCGGCGGGTGCGGAACGATTGGCAGTAGCTGGAAGTGTCGCGAGCGAACGGAAGAGGCGACAGCTGCGGGCGCTGCGGTGAGCGCACGGCTGGCGACGGAAAAAGTGACGTCAGCACACCGTGCCAGGGGAGTGTGACATCAACACTCAGCTGCGGCGTGACCTACTTGGCACTTCTCTAACACTTGCAACGAGAGGAGTGCGTTGTGGCACGTTAGTTCAGATATACAGAGGGACAGCGTTACCCAGGCTTGTCAAAGAGCTGCTTCACATCTAAAACACCGAATGCAGGTGTTATGTTAGTGAAACATCAATTCTAGCTGCAGCGCTGTCCATCTAGTTACATAAACGCTTCCTGCTTACTCTTATAATACAGTCGCCATGTCGAGTTGGCGCCAATTGTAGTTAAGTACCATCCTCTGAGGTTGGTTTTCGTAGCACTATCAAGGGATACCAACCTCGCAAGCACAGTCGTTATATTTGAGCTAACCGCTTGTGGTATTGGTAATACCCATGTTGCCATTTGCATCGTTGCGCAACTGTGAAAAAGTGGTCATATAACTATAACTATGCAACTGCTCAACATGCACGTCCCTGCGTACGACATCTGTTCATGTTTTTAGCGTAATATCGTAACGTTTCACTTAACAACAAAATCGCACCACACTTTCCTTCTTTCCGCATGTTTTGCATAACGTCGATTTCCTTGTTAAGGGGGATGTTTTTTCTTCTGAAAAGCATTTACCCGTCGACAAAACTACTTTTTATCGGACGCTATATAAATCAAGCGCATGGCAGTATGGGGGAAGGGGGGGGGGTGATATAAAAGTCTTCAAAATGGTGTACTAAGTGAGCTGGTATTGGTTCAAGCCGATTCTTAGCGGGTGGAAAACAGGACAAAGAAACGAACGCACGGAAAAGGCGCTGAGGGAAAAGTGAAGCTTGATGAAACGGAAGCCCACTTTTAATATCTGGGGAAAGCGTCAACACAGAACCGAGCGGTATCGCACTGGATTATGCAGAAGGTACCCATACTCAGCCTCCAAGAAAAGTAGCGATGGTTGATCAACACACGTGATTCGCCTTAATTGTGGCCGCTTCAACCAGTTACATAGCCGCCAATGTTTGTCGCGTGCGTTGATTTTTTTTTCGTTCATGGATGCTCGTGTGAGGGCATATCATTGGCTGTTGTGTTGTGATGTCATTGGCAACTACAAAATGCTGATATTGCTAGTGTATACTAGGGATTCGACCTACAAAGCTGGCGAAACGGCACTGTTATTTCGTTAGAAATTGTTTTAATAACTCAGCGTAAAGTATATATATATATATATATATATACGTAAAAAAGATATAAACACTGGAAAAATGGCATCGCCATCCTTTGAGTGTTGCGTGCGGTCAACAACTAAGCTTGTGGGTTCCTCGCTGGTCAATACCGGTCATGCTCAAAATTCGTGAGCTCGCATCAAGGGAACTAAACATTTAGGCACTTTTAAAATTCAACTCACTTGCTATTTCTCGAAAAGCATTTTGCTTTTAAGGTATTGAGGAGTAGATTCAATATTGAGCACAACGTGTTCTTTTATTGACGTAGACCAGTAGAAGTGGAATTAAAATGCATGCTTAGGGATTTCTAGAATTCGCTTATACTGTCTTTCGTTGTAACGTCCCCAGTTATTATATAGTTAGCGTGATTTTATTTCGTTCTTTTATTCATCAACAATCGCTTTTTTTTTCGTGATACGTTTGTTTGTCGGTAGGTTGGTTAACGTAAGTACGAAATTGGACAATGCCCGTCTGGTCAGAAACAGATATTAAGACAATTAAAACAAAGTGCTGACCATGACAAAAGCAAATAAAGGAAAGACATTTCGGCCTAAGCCTGGGGGCCTTAAAACACACAGAGAGTCTTGTTCATGACTACGAGGCTTCCGTGCGAGGACCGAAACGTCTTGCCTTTCTTTGCTTTTATTGTGGTCAGCATATTGTTTTAATTGTCTTCCGGTTGGTCAATTGGTTGAATGGCTGCATTATGTGCTTGGAACTCAGTAAAGGACTTTTTTTTAAAGATCAAGTCATTTTATCGTTTCATTCTTTTCTAAATATGTGAATCTCCCATGTCTCACCCCGTTTACAGTGACTCGTTCCCTGTGTTTTGGAGAGTCGTGTGGTCCCTGACTTTACAAGACGAGTTAGCGAGACTCTCTAAATTATTGATACTGCGAAAGTAACATATCTAAAAAAAAGTCGAACGACTCCATTTTCCTTCCTTACAGGGAAGTATGAGCTCCAGCTATGCCACTGAACTTTAGACTGCAAAAACTGCCGCTGCGCAGATGCAGCCTATGTTCAAAAAAAAAAAAAGAGAAAAGTGGCCTAATGAAGACATATCATATCCATACATACAGCACGCTGTCAACGAAGTCAGTGAGTAAAAACTTCATTGTGACCGCACAGTGGTACTTAGTGGGGCTCGATATATTATTTTAAGGAGTCTCCAAAACTATCACTTGCTTATAGAAATCTTCCTCTTTACCAATATTGCTTGTCACTGTAATTATTATGTTCTCCATGTACCCAGCATCTTCCCGAGACCAAACAGCCCTCAATTCAGTGCCATTCAATTGCGACATAACAGTGGTTCCCTTGTGCCACCTCATAGAGAGAGCAGTGCCTTGAATAAGGTAGTGTGAAGAAGCTCAAGGAACAAATTGATGTGGCAAAGGGGAAACCACAATGTACAATAAAGGATTGGGTGTGTAAATTCTTGGTATTATGTGAATGAACGCTAATCTATGCTTACGCCTGTGCAAGAATGTCGATACGATTCCAGTACGATGAGGTGCCCATTCATGGCAGCCGTTAAGAAAACCCATCTTTCCTTTAGCACATGCATGGTGACTGACACTGGCAACGTGACTGATTGAGCCTGTTAATGGAACCAGTTCTTTATTTACAAAGGGGCATCGGTTGATATATCGCTTGGCGACAGAAGCAAAAACTGTTCAAGAAAAAACTCTTCCATGTGTTAAATGATCCGTAAAAGGCACAAACCATTAGTTCGTGCCCCAACGCCCCCGTGTGGAGTGCGCGGAAGGAAGCGACATTGTGCTTTTTTCTCGATTTCCTTTCGTATACCTTTGAGCGTGCCTGAAGAGTGCTGCTAGAATTCTAAGCAGGCAATTCGGTAAAAGAAGCTGCTGGCTCCAGCATTCTCAGCTTCAAATCTCCACGGCAAAGTTTCGGGTCTCGTCTTTAAATAGGCTCTCGGTCTTCTTGACTCAACAGAGCAAAATTAGCATACCGGGCTATTCAGTTCACTTACACCAACCACGGCGTGCGTGTACGAGCACGAAGTTACAATCACGTCTTCTAAACCATTTGCGCACCTCTAGTCATGTGTCACTAAGGTTCATTTCGTGAATACAGAGAGTGTGTGTATTTGTGTGTGTGGGTATGTGTTTTTGTGAGTATATGATACGTTTACTAAAGCTCATAGTTAGCAATGTGAAGCCAATGACAAAACCGCGTGAATTCATTAAATGGCGTGGACATGACCAGTGCTTTTTTGTTATAAAAAAGATTCATTTTAAACTAGTCAGCATGTTCTATCTGAAGTGTTTCTTCACCTCTGTACATTGCTTGTTTTAATCTAAGTGTGTTCTTCAAAACGAGATGCTATAACAAAGCGCTTTCGCTGCTTATATAGACAGACGAAATAGTAACGCTGCAAGCGGATTTTATGGATTCCGTTGCTTTCATTTTGAACAGCGTATCTATCGCGAACGCCCCCAAGATTTAAATATTACCATAGATTCTCGACTTAAGCGATTCGATGGCCAAGCTACCTTTTCGGAAATCAATGACGGCTACTTACGTTGCCATATTGAATTTCAGATCAAGCTTTTGCCGCCGATGTGGTTCCCATGTGCTGCACAGGTGATGCCATGGGTCTGCAATTATTCCCAAATGAATAATCCTGTCACGCTGATAAATGGCACTAGACCGACCATAGAACGCCGTCAAGGACATCTCTTTCCCTCTCTCTCCCTCTCTCTCTCCCCCTCTCTCTATCTCTGCGATAGCATCATGGGTTTTGTTTCCCCTCGCTTACCTCGTCTTTTGAGGACTATACCAAATACCCGAGTTAGATGGCCGCATCTTTTGAGTAAAGTTCCGCGTGCAAATCAAGGCATGGAAAAGCATGTTTGCACAGTGTGCACAATGTGTGTTTGTACAATGCAGCGGTTTTCGTCCGACCACGCGTTAATAAATAGTCATATTAGGAAAAAAAATATATATTGTGGCATAAATCACATATTAAAAATTCTTTTTGTATCTGTACACTCTTAAAAAGTGTAACGGGGAGTGTTTCTCTCAACATTCACTACCGAAGAGGAACTATAGGTAGCAACTGACAAGTTATTACCTCTACAACTGTCGCGATTACTGCATATAGAGTGTATCTACGAGGAGGTATAAATACAAAGCTACTTTGATACCATGATGCTCACTACGTTATTGGTACGGTAACTAACATTATGCTTAGATACAATTATTCAAGAATAGGTTTATGCCTACACGGTTCACTTGTAGGGATTTTCATATGAACTTGAATTTATTACAAAAGCTGAACCTCAAACATGCAATTTAACCAATGTGCTTAAATTATGCGTTGCGTTCGAAGACCCCAAGTGACTGTGGCTATGAAAAAAGCCATAGTGAAAACGGCTTTGTCTTGTTCCTGTAAGTGCCCGCTAAATACACATTGCATTCACAACTTCAGGTAACAGTCTAGTATAACAAAGTAAAGAAAAGCTCACTGATCTTTCTTTTGTTGTCATAATTGCTTCTTAGTATCGCTAGAGGCAATTTAAAAACCTGTATGCTAACTTTATACCCTTGTGAAATATCAGCGATTTTGATTTCACTAAGACTTAAACATCACGGACGTCCCTCGGAGGTTTCGTGGCACGCATTATGGTCTACGTTCAAGGTGGCATCAAGTCATTGCACTTTACTAGACTTGTTTTTCGCACCGCAGCTTCACTGTTCCGCAGTCAGTGATAAATGACATCTAAGTAAGAACTTGCACTGTACTTGACCACAACAGCAGCTATGCGCTTGAAACAAACGAGGCTTGCCTTCTCTTCCTACATCCGCAGTGTTGAACTATAGGAGAAGATTTTGATATTGACGACTCCTAAGTGCCACCAGGTCAACTCGTTGACCAATAACAAAGAGCAAAGATAAAAAAAATCTAATCGCTCACCATCGTTGCTGGGATTAGATGCCGTATTAGTGGACATGTTTTAATCTTAAGAGCCGGGTGCACTACAAATGTCGTAAAAACAGCGCTACAGATCAGCGCTCAAGTGATTTTAAGTGCGCTGAAGCTTGTGCGTGTATATTACACACAAAAATCAGCATTACATTACAATGTGAAGATAAATTATCCCTACCAAGATGGCGGTGTGTTGGCGTGTAGGCCGTTGTCACAAATTGCTTCCGGGTATTTGACCAAGAAATATATTACGTTTATTGATATCTTTCCTTTGACTATTCATTTGTGTTTACACGTGTTTTTTTAGTTTAGGTTTTTATTCTTCTCTCTTCTTTTTCTTCCCCCCTGTTTTACGCTCCTCTATGTCTCCCCTTGCCGTAGGAGCTGGCAGGCGTTATGCTCCAGGCGGTTGTCAGACTGTTCCCTCCCTATTTACTGTAAGCGTGTTTTCGATGCATGAAAACAATAATAATAATAATAATAATAATAATAATAATAATAATAATAATAATAATAATAATAATAATAATAATAATAATAATATATTATTAATATTAATAATAAATTATCAATAGAGCGTGTAGGTACAAAAAGCCTGGAGGTCTTCATACAAGGACAGTTCTGCTGTCTCAGTGGGCTCAGAGTCGAAGTAAACGAAAAAGGCTGCTCCTTTTTTTTTCTTTTCCATTCTTACAATTTGTTTTTTTTTTCGACTTCAGTGTAGAAACGCAGCCTGACACCATGCGTGAAGAGTGATGGAAGCAAGCAGACGGAAACAGATAAGCCGAAACTACCTACCAGAAAGCGAAATGGGAACAAGAAGTGGAAGACAGGCGAGTGTGCCAGGTGGCATCATTCTCCAAGCAGCCAGGATTATCTGGTTATGAAGACAAATTGGCTCAGGCTATAGGGAGGCTCACCCCGTTTCCCCCAGATGCTGCTGGTGCTGCGTGAAATCACATCGTGGCACTCACAGTGTCCGGGCCACCTTCTCTTTTGTGCGATCTCCGCTACCGAAAGCTCTGCGCTATAAAGAATAGACGGAGTTAGTACGAGCTGTTTGCTCCGCGTTCGTTCAGGAAAAAAAATGGAGTGCTCTGTGGAGGCTGACGAGAACATACATGAGAACAAGACACCAACTCTCTCAACATTGCGCTTTTCGCATTGTGTACGAGGCGCATTTATTCCGCAGATTTTTCGGAGCTCTCTGACGCTTCTGAGGCTATTGGTTTGTCTTTATTTGATATTGCAGAATGCATAGAAAGCGGCAAGCAGGAGCGTAATTTTATGACGCTGCCATTTCACATACGAAAAGAAACGTGTTTAAATAAGCGCCATAGACGCAAAAATATTCTACAAGTCCGACAAAAATAAGCACATCAACGCTACAGCCAGAGCATGAATGCCAATGCTTGTTGGTGTTGCGCAGCAAAAAAAGTGTGTGCTTGCTCTCTGAATCAAAAGAAAATTTCGAGACTACAACCTGTTACTTCAATGACAGTGGATTTTCAAGTGCGGCGACCATCGGCACGCTTCCTCAAATTTGCTTCGAAGACAAGCGCGCCTAAAACTTGATGGCGGTTGGTGACTTCCTTCATTAGAGAGTGAAGATGCTGGCTATCCCTTGACTGCCTGATTGCTTTAGTGTCTTTGAGCGTCGTATGCGTATGGCAAATTCGTTTGAGCAGGATATCTACGGAGAAAATTATTATTCTTGTCCGGCACGTAGAAGCACGCAGCAAGCTTATAAAAAGGCCAACTAAATATTTGCGTTATATGATCTTTCTGTAGTGAGTAAAATAGAAACAAAACAGGAATCAAGTGTCACAGCAGATACTGTGTGTGTAAACAATCCAGTTCGCATTCTCGCGCACCTCTGCTATAAATATTCCGAGCCACTAGTAGATTGTATGGATGGCTGGTGCCACTTAAATTCAACGAGGAGAAAATCAATGCGATGGATACTCGAGTGGCACTGCTTGTGAGAGATACTATGAACGTACGTAAGTCTAAACTAATAGTAGTTACGACAATTGTTGGCGGCCTGCTGTAGAGAAAACTATGCCTGAAGTTGAATAAAGGGGAATGTTGGGCCAGCTGCGGCAACCTAATGCGAAAATATATGAGCACACACGGTATAAGGAAGGAGATCACTTGACCGGAAAGTTGCTCACTTACAACGGCAGCTTTATTAGAAGAACTTCTTTACACGAGAACAGCAATACAGGCAGGGGTAAGCAAATATCACCAATAAACGTCACCGCCAAAAAAAAAAACGAACACCACCCAAGGTGTATTTGTCTCCTTCAGCTACTTAAAAAGCACACTTCTTTATCCCTTGGCGCAATGGAGGGAACACTCATACACCTGCTTTCGTTCTCCCTATAATCTTCCCAACTTCCGTAATTTTTGTGGTCATTCTTTTTTGTGAAGTAAGAAGATCGAATTCTCGGCCCGCATCATAAACATATAGCAGGATTTCTCTCGTCAGTCTAAATATAGATTTGCTCAGAATACTCGTGCTGTCAAACTGCAGATTGCACCCACAGTCATTGTAGTGCATAGACAAGTGCGTGCCACCTGCAACATCCTTCGAGGAATACGCATGCTTTACGAGTCTGCCGTTTAAACATTGGCCTGTCTGGCCGATGAACACTTTTCCACTGCTCAACGGTATTTTATACACAAGCTCACAAGAACACAGTGCATACTGCGTGGCATATTTTTTTGTGCGAGCGCTCCTAGTTACCTTACTATTTTCCCTATTCCGTATCATAGGGTACATACGAAATAATGTTGCTAATATGCAGCATAATTTACACCAAAAAATACTTATTGCGTATCGCAAGCATGCGTGGATACACGCAGTCAACTGAAAAATTTTCACTAAAAGCTACTACTGCATCAGGGCTACTTGACATATGGAGCTGAACATAAAAATCATTCTCATGGACATTTAGTCGCTCTCACATTCCCCGTTGCTAGCGGAGCCGTCCTTGACTTCTGAAACACACTTCTCCCCGACGAAGACTACACCATCTATATGTACACGCTTAACACAGATGAACGATTAACAATCGAATGGGTCGTTGCTATGATGGGTTTTCGAAGACTAGTCTATTCAGTGATGTAATGATAGGCCGTTGCTCCAAACGACTTCTGTATCTGCCGTTTACTGTATTTTAGGGTTATTATTTACTTTTGTTTACTTTCTCCACGAGCATATACACATAGGAATAGGGGGAAGCCTCATAACTTTGATATACATGTACACAACCTGCTCAAATTACCACACCGCCGATAGTCATGTCACAAAGAAAAGCTGATGCCTGTGCCCCCCTCCCCCTCTTGTCCGGGCGGTGTGAACCTCTCCCGAGCAACATTTCTGGCTACGCCCCTGCCGGCTGTAATCTCCATCGTTGCCGCGAGGGTTGTTCTGCTGGCGCTTACATTCTTCTATAGATATTTTGCGTAGGTTCACAGGCCGTGCGCACCAGTAATCGACATCATGCTGGACAATTTGCAGTGGCAGCGTCTGGAAGAGTACCATTAAGAACAGACCGTGAATGCTAACGAGAATGTATGGACAAAACTTTATTGTGGAAACTACCTTATCGTGCGCACAAGAAGAGAAGCTTTCTCACGCCGCAAGCAACTCGCCAAACCAGTGTTGACCACAGGTGGTGGCACGGGTGAGGCATCCTGCTGTGGTTCAGCAAAGGCCGCAACAGGGATTGCTGACTGACAGACTGGAGGCTCTCGTTCGGCTGGCTTTGCCTGCGTGTGACTGTGGTAGACTCGAGCTGCTTCGCGGTGGTGTTGGACGGTAACAAAGCAATAGCCTGTGGAGTGCTAACTGGTCGTTGCGAATACCTTTCGTAACTGATGAGGACAGCTTTTTGCCGACAATGACTAAAAATAGCAAGGGAACGGTGACAGTAGCGGCCGAGCTATTGTTGCCCAGGAAGAAGAAAGACGCCTGTAAATCTGGATCTGCAAAGCCACGAGCTCATCCTGCGACAGCCTCCGCTTCACCATCGACGGAAACAATTGCAGCAGGCGTGGATGCCGTTCGCGAATACGGTAGCCTTCTACAGCATGCTTCACTTTTAGGTCAAGTGAGCGTCGAAATGACCTCCAGCAGGCGTCGTCAAAATTTTGGCCTTCGGGTACATGTTTATGCGAGATGGTCGCTTGGCCGAGAGTGACACTGGCAATCTATCGGAGTGCGATTAGGAATCCGATGGATGATCATCGGGAGGCATTTGATGGTGTTGAAATAGGAAGTGCTACCAGCGGAAGGGGGGGGGGGGTCGGCTGGTGTACGAAGGTGTTATGGCACTGAAGGTAGAATCGTATGCCAGTGGAGATGTCAAATAGCGCCACGGAGAGCACATCAACAGCATTTCTTATATCACTGACATTGCCCGCCAGCGGAGCCCAAATTTTTTCATTCTCTACTGTACGTTTTCGTTGCTGGATGCCTCGATGTCTGACAAAGGTAGATCAGATGGTGGCGTCTAGCAACTTTCGCGTCTCCGCTTTTATTTGGAACCGTTACATGATGACTTGGACGGGGTCAAGCCTCTGGACGATTCTGAAAGAGGTAGTGCTAATTTATAATTAGAGCGAAGACAACTGCCGCAAAGAGTGTAAGAAAGTGTTCTTCGGTGACCTTGTTTTGGTAACCTCCTCTTGCGCTTCGGTGACCTTAATCGTCACTTGTTGCTTCTTCTTCTGGCGCGTGGGTCGCGTTGCTTGCTTGCTTGCTTGCTTGCTTGCTTGCTTGCTTGCTTGCTTGCTTGGCACTTGTTATATTGCTCTTACCCATATCCGGGAATCAGCTGGTCGCGAGACATCTATTGTTCATCATCTTCACCATTCGGCCCAACCACTCGGAAGCAGGTAACTTTATTTGATAGTTGCTTATTGAATGTTGAAAGACATATTTATAATGATTACTTACAAATATATGGCTTTTCCTTAGTAGTACTCTAATTTAGGAAAGCTCGGCTAGCAATATCACTCTTCTGTAAGGTGCAGCACTGTACAAAAAAAATCACATTGGCTGTGCCAGTTTGAAGTTTCATGTTTATGCTGATGAAGGCAACGCGGTCACGCGGTCATAACTTCCACAAATAGATCAGACTGCAGTTCGAAAATCAAACTGTTTATAACGCCGAACTTGTGGCCGGTCAGCAATAAGTGAGATTACAGCGACACACTTTGGCACTGATGGTGGTGAACTGAGCGTCGGCCGTTGCTCAAATGACAAGCGGCGAAGTGCGTCGGCGTTTATTCAAGTGCCGTAAAATATTCCAGCATTATCAATGGTCGTCGCGCTAGCTCTGGAATAATCTCGAGTGTTCGCGTGTTGCGTTCAATCTGAATAGAATGACATATATACAATAATCGCGAACCTTTTCAAACAATGGGACGCAGGTTACGCTGAGCACTCCTGACAGGCTTTTTGGCCGAAAACCGAGTAAAACAACAATAAAAATAAGAAACGCCACGTGGCAATATTTTCTTTTTGAGTATAAAACAGAAAAAAAGAGGATGAATGGTGACGAACGTGATCCTGTTGTCTGACAGCTTGTGTCTTGAGGACTCGCCTGCCTCTCTTTTACACTCGCATTCTTCATTACATTATCCGCAGATAACATTCTAATAATAACATATATACGGGCGTAGAGAATTAAGGTGTATACTGGATTTTCGGCCTTCAATGCTCGAGCATTTAATACATTTTTATGAACTAAAACGCCAGAAAACATATCCCAGAGATGACGGTCTTAAATTACTTTCTTCTATTCTAAACTATTCCCAATTATAGCTTTATTCATTTATTGGTGCTATAAAGTACAACAGCAACAAACTGAAAACATGTCACAAGCAATTGTGCTGGTATTGCTGTTTGATTGCTCAGTTCATAATATGTTATCAGAACTTAAGCGATAACATGAAGTGTGATAGGGAATACGATCAGCGTGATGTCCATGGGAGGTTTTCCTAAATTATTATTTGATTACTTATTTATTTGCTCATGGTGCGGACAAACATTTCGTCCGTGGAGGAGGTGTAAAAGACACATGAAGCTGTAAAAGCAGTATTGACAAATCATGAATTCCTTGCAGAAAACATGCACCGATACACTGACAAGATCATTGAAACAGTCCCCCACCGTGGTGGTCTTGTAGCTAATGTACTGGACTGCTGACCGGCAGGTAGCGGGATCAAATCCCCACTGCGGCACCTGCATATTCGATTGAGGCGAAAACGCTGTAGACCCGTACGTGTGCTCAGATTTAGGGGCCCTTTAAAAAACCCGAGGTCGTCAGAACTTTTGGAGCCCTGCACTAGTCTACTGCGTCGCTCATAATCATATGGTGGTTTTGCGACTTTAAAATCCACATATCTGCCAATCAATCAATATGTGAAACTGCAACAATATTTTAACAGATTTTAACACTAAACACAAAATAGATCATTTGCAGTGGAGTAGCGAAACTGTAAGTCATGAAAATTTCTTGAGACACTGAATTCTAGTTGTTAACGGTTCTGGGAAAATAACTGTGTTTGTAGACACGACCAAGCTCTCCCATACATCTTTGAGCCTCACGTTGCATTTGTGTGGTGTACGACGATGGACGTCGAGGTAGTACAGGAGATGGGACTCTGTAGAGAGGCGTTGCTTTCATGGGTTAGCGCAAAACAGAAGGATATGAGAGATCAGCGAGATAATAGTGCGAAGCAGCGAAGGTAGCAACACAGGAGGAACACGTGAGAGAATAAGCACGTATAAAGGCAGAGCGGGTGTTCCTGGAAGCGCGAAGGCGTGTGTTAAAAGCAGAACAGGTGAGTCCAATTAAGAACCGCGAGTAGCGAGACCGGTGCTGGTCAGAGTTTCCGCAGCCCTCGCACGATGATTCCTCCGTTAAACGAGGATAAGGATGAGCTATATGCTTACATTCAACGGTTTGAGAGAGTAGCGTGAAGTCAAGGTTGGCCACAAGACATGTGGGCCTTGACAATAGGTCTTGATTTGATGGGCGAAATGCTCATGGCAGTAAGTCGGATGTCCGCGGAAGACGCTACCGACTACACTAAGCTGAAGCAGACCCTGCTGCAGCGGTTCCGTTACACGAAAGAAGGCTACCGCGTAGAGTTTCGAAATACCAAGCCGGAAAACGCTGAAACAGCATGACACTTTGCCGGTCGTCTTCTTGGCTACTTTGACCTTTGGAAAGAGCTAGCTAAGACACCAAAGACGTATGAAGCGCTACGAGACAAGATCGTGTCAGAGCAGTGTCTACGTTGCTGTGAGGGAAAGCTGGTGATGTTTCTCAAGGAAAGAGCGTGTCACAACCTCGACACAGTGTCAACGACAGTCGACCAGTACTTGAGAGCCCAAGGCAACAGTAATCTTGCTGAAGGCAAGGAAGCAAAAGAAGAGAAGAGGACTTGGTCCTGTATTTTGGGCAAAATGGGTGCCAAAGATTGATCATGTTTACGACATGTTACGCTAGCAGTCGCAGGTTGGACAAAAGATAAATTGAATGCAAATTTTTCCGATGTAATTTTGTACAATGACTTTTAAGAACTCACTACTATGCTTGTTTCTAACAAAGTAATTTTATGAAAATGCATTAAGGTACTAGGTGAGTTCATACGACTGAAGTAAACTCTCCAGCCACCTATAGTCCAAAGTTTAAGGTAAAAATTTCTAAATAAAAACTCACCCGACGTTTCGGAACAGATTCGGTCCCGAAATATCTTCGTTACTTGTCAAAAATTATTCTAACTGCCTTGCGTTGTACTCTGTAGAGAAGCATACTTTTTTTTGTAGAAGGGTACGGCCTATTCTAGTTTACAGAGAATGAATGAGCCAGATGCTTTATGCAAGAGCGCACCTCTGAACCTCTTTTTTTCAAGAACCATAATTGATGAAAAGCTTTTGTGTAAATATCCACTATGTGTGGTGTAAAAGTAAAATTGATGCTGACGGTTAAAGTAGGTAATCGTCAAAATCGTTGTGGCCATTTTAACTGCTAAGCCATACGCATATATACTTACATGCGATACGTAATCTATGCTATTTTTATATACGAAAAGCGAGGCAAAAGTAACATGACATTGCTCCTGTTGTTGTTCCAAGGGTTTTTCTGTGCCCCGCTGCAGTGGTCTAGTGGCTAAGGTACTCGGCTGCTGACCGGCAGGTCATGGAATGGAATCCCGGCAGCGGCGGCTGAATTTCCGATGGAGGCGGGAATGTTGTAGGCCCGTGCGCTCAAATTTATGTGCATGGTAAAGAACCCCAGGTGGTCGAAATTTCCGGAGCCTACCACTACGGCGTCTCTCATAATCATATGGTGGTTTTGGGACGTTAAACCTCACATATCAATCAATAAATCAGGAGTTTTCTGTACGCTTTATGCTCTTAAACAGATGTTTTTGGCGAAAGGGATTTTTGTATTGAAGCATTCACCCTTTCTCTTAATCGCTAAATCTGTTCAAGAACAGCTTTATCAGTAGGAAAAACTAGGCTACCAGTTTCACCTGGCGTCTGTCTTTTTGAAATATCAAGATAGTACAATATTCGTACAGTTAACGGGATCACGAGAAAATCAGAAATGAATATGGCTAAATATTGGCTGAACACATAAGCAGTGTGTGATCACCTTTTTCCACCCTACTGAAACGATGTCGATACCTTTTAGGAAACTGAAAATAATATTCTATTTGAATCGGAGCATATGAATCTGTGTCTCAGTTTAAGTAGTACCTAAGCCCGCATAACATGCTTATCATGTTTCTGTATGCCGCTCCAGCTCGGAGTCCTTAACTGGGCATGGTGGAAATCGGACCACGATATTTTTATAATTCTTCCTCAGGCATGGTAATTGCACACTCAATGTTCCTAACGCAATTTCAAATCGGAGCCTGCGTCCTTAAGCATTACTATGCACGTAAAGAAACGTAGAGTGACAAATTTGCTGCTCGTAGCGCAGAGGTGCACTGTACGTGAGCATCGTAGTTAAAGAAGGTGCCGTGAAAGTTCAGCGCTTATTTCAGGATAGCTCTTGAGACAAAAAAAAAACTTGCATGCACATAAATTAGGTTTGAAGTAATCGGATATGCTACAGATATAGCACATTACTGTACAGTACCTAAACGTGTGATTTAGTTGAATGCAATGGAAACACATGATCGTGCGATGTGAGCCATGTTAGAAAAGACATAATCTGAAATGGACGTGGGTCCGTATTCGCGAGTAGGCCGCAAGGCGTTTTAGGCTTGCTCTTCGATTGAAATAATCAGAAGCGATAGCTATCTGTTCTCACTTAAACGAACATCTTTGTAACTGCATTGAAAAGCTAACATAGTACCAGCAATGCGCCGTCCAGCAGGCCCACGAAGCGGCCGCCAGGTACTCCCTGTCGGTCCCTACGTGGGAGACGCCCGCTACACGCTAAGCGCGTCCTGCAGGACCGAAATAAAGTTTTTTCATTCCATTCCATAGTACATGGAGTGAGGTATTTCTAGGTGATCTGCTGGGCCTAGTAACGTCGCAGCTTTTCTTACTCGTAGTGCAGAGGAAAATCTTAAGTTTGGGCAGAAAAGAAAACAAAGATGGCCATTTGCAGGCTAAGCACCTTGCAACTCCGGTGATTTGTCACGGCTAAACCACGGGCTTCGACTGTGACAGCCAAGGGCTCTAGGATTGCCGAGAGGGCACACATGTGAGCCTCCCTTGCATTGGCTCGTTCGTTGCGCCATTTCTCTGAGACCAAACAAGTATGCCGGCACCCACGTTGTGTTGTTCGTCTCACGTGACTATTTACGCAGAAGATTTAAGTGCGATAGTGTTGTTTTTTATATCGGTTTACTCATGCGCGACAGTGTCAATAAAATAAGGCTGGACGTCGTACTTGAGACGACCTCACAGGAAGCTCTGGCAGATTTTTTATCTGCTGGAAACAGGATGTAGACGGATATTCCACCTAGCTCAGCCGGTGTACGGCTTAGCGACCAGCAACGTGTGTGGTAAGCAAACTGTTAATTTGGGCTCCAAATAAATAATGAACACGCGAGGGCTTCACTAACATGCACCGATATAAGCACACTGTTTCTTAAATGCAAAGCATTTCTTAGCAAACTTCGGCGACTTTGAGCGTATCTATCTATCTATCTATCTATCTATCTATCTATCTATCTATCTATCTATCTATCTATCTATCTATCTATCTATCTATCTATCTATCTATCTGTCTATCTGTCTGTCTATCTATCTATCTATCTATCTATCTATCTATCTATCTATCTGTCTGTCTGTCTGTCTGTCTGTCTGTCTGTCTGTCTGTCTGTCTGTCTGTCTGTCTGTCTGTCTGTCTGTCTGTCTGTATGTCTGTCTGTCTGTCGCTCTGTCGCTCTGTCGCTCTATCTATTTCTCTATCTATCTATCTATCCGATTACGTCTGGGTGCTCTCATGATCACCCCTTTAACTTGGCGTGAGCCAAAATTGGTAGGAAGGGCAAGATGGTTTGACGAATATGACGTGCTAAGACATGAGTAATGTCACAGTCCCATCGCTAACGTCGTCAAACACTTGTAGCGAGAGAAGAAGACGGGACGGCGGCCAACGTGGTCGTGTCGTTCTCTCGCCACTTTATAATCCAAGGCGATTTGCCGAAACGGAGCGGTGGTAGCTGCAGCGTCCAAACCACCAGGCGAGAAGCTTGTTCTAATCCTCGCGCCGCTCGAGCTAGCATCAGCTGCACGAGAGGCGCGGCGCAGTGATCAAGAGATGAGGATGGTGATGATGGCACTACAGGGCTCCCCCCCCCCTAGCGCTTTGCGCGATTTTAAGGCATATGAAAAAAATGAAAGATAGTGACAAAAGCCATATACATGAACGACAATTCATAAAGTGTTCACTTGGAAAGTCCAGGTTGTCAACGTTGATGGGCCATCGGTAAGCAGCGGGTCTTCGGTGGGCGACTCTGGGAGAAGCGCAAGGGACAAAGAAGGAAGCGCCGGGTCGCTGTGGTCATAAATACGTGCGTCCCACGATGACTTGGCGGGATCACTGGAGAGTGCACCCGGTGCTTCGAGCATGCGTGTCTGACAAAGGTACCCACAGGTGGAGCCGTGGGAGGGCGCCGAAAAGGCCGAGCCGGTGATGGTGGCGAGATGGTGCTATGCATTGAAGCGGAACCAGGACGACCAAGTACTGAAACATAAAGGATGCAGCGGCGTCTCCAACAGCACACATGGCGCCGACATGGTTGTTGGAGCAGTGGGCTGGCAGTTCTGGCCCAGACGTAGCCATCGATGGAACACCGACCTCAGCGTTGCAGTGTGGCTGACATGCCGGCGCGGGTGACCGAGTCGACGGGCGTGGAAACACCGTGGTCGAAATAGTGCACGGAAGTCACTGCAGGCAGTCAGGTCCGCTGTGACCGGTCTGCCGATGTTCCGCGCAAATGCGGTAGTCACCTGGATCATGATAAGGGTCGTGTCTGAATTCAAAATAGATTGTTGCGTTGTGGTGTAGCCCTCTCAAGGCTCCGGAGGTTGGCCATGGGATCCGGAAGGCGTGGGCTCTACCGGAGACTTGGCTGGCGCACCCGTGCTCCTCGGGGAAGCCTGGTGGATGTCCGCCTGTGTGGTTGTTATAGATTGTGCTGGCTGTTCTGCCATTAGCAAATCTGTCATATGGTCCTTGGTCATTGTAGCAGCATCTCGGAAGTTCTGCTGTAGCATATGGCGGGCAACAACTTCAGCTGCGGGAGACGTCAAGGTAGATGGTAGTGGCTGCTTGCAGGATGCGCAGATCGCCAAGGTTGATGGAAGATCATGTTCATTGGATAATGTCGACTGTGGAAGCTCCGGGATCGGGTGCCGAATAATGGGTAAAAAAAACTCCCAAGCATTTCCCAGAGGGTGAGCACGGTTAAGTGCGAATACACGGGGTGATGCTGTGAGGGGTATTTATTATTTCGCACTATTATATTTATTAATCACACTATGGTGCCTTTATGGTCTAATGGTTCCTGGGAATCGCAATTTGATCACACGGGGGAGTTTACGTTAACTCACTGGCGAATGCCAACGGATTTTAACTTTACTCCCCCTCACGACCCGCTCTCGACGGGAGACTGAGAGAGAAGGCGGGCGCGCGAGAGAGGGATGCGCGCGCAGCTGCAGTGAGCGAGGAGAGCGGAGGAGCGAGCGAAGGGGGAGGAGGTATAAGGCGCGTTACTGACACCGATATCAGCGTCGCGTCCGTGGCTTATTCGGTAGATTCGCTCGCAGGATTTCAAGCTGGACGGTTGTGCCCTCGCGATCTCCGACTTCAGCGTAGCTCCCGCCGACTGGTTCGCCCTCCGCGGTCTCCTGAAGCCGTGCAGCTCTCGCATTGTGGCACCCCGCCCTTGGACTGCTTCGACCGGATCCCCACTTTCCTATCTCCTTCTTTTTTCTCTCGTTGGCTGTCTTCTTCTCCTTCTATTTTCCTTCTATTCTTTTTATCCCTCCTTCCCCCCACCCCTATAAGGCACTGCGCCGTGTCGCCTGAAGGCAGACAGAAATTAGGTGCCTTTTTCCTCTTCATTGTAACCACTACCACCACCCTATTCGGTAGAGCGTCGCGCTGCGGCCCGCCAAGTCCTCTTTCTTTTAAAGATAGAGAGAAGACTGCAGACGCTGCCGACGGTGGTGGATGGTTAGGGTTCGCTTATAAAGTGTATTCACACTTAATATCTCGTGCCTAGACTCCGAGGCGCGTGGCAAGGTAGCCGTCGTGGAGTCTGGGGTCGCTGAGGTGTCGCGTGCCGTTGATGTCATGGAAATTGTGCATGTGGCAGGCGTCTGCAGTGAACCTTTGTACGTGGGCGCCAACGGAACGCAGCTCTCGGTGGTGTAGTCAGTGGAAGTGCGAGCGTCTTCTACCTCGTCGTCGTGGTCGGGTGCAGGATTCAATGTTCCTGTGAAAGAATCTGAGGTAGAGGGAATCGTAGACGAAGTGGTGAGGTCGTGGTCATTAGAGGTTGGCGTGCCGGTTGGTAGCACACGTTGCGACGCAGTGAGAGCCCCAAAGTCGCGGCATCCAGGAAGTGGTCGGTACGTGAGGCCGTAGCAGGTGAGCAGCACAGTGCAGAGGGCGTCATATGGCTGCGGGCTCGTGATCAATGTGGTAGCAAGATGGCGAAACTCGACCGGCAGTGCATCGAGCAAGATGGCGTGCATAAGCGGCTGGTCCGCGACGTCATTCACAGCGATAACGGTGTCGAGCCGCATGAGCCATGCCTGGGGTAACGCCGGGTGGAACGGCGGCACTGGCGGGCAGAGTGGCGGAAGCATGGCAGCTGGTAGCTCGCCGAAGGGCATGTCCTTCAGGTCACCAATGTAGCGAGAGAGGAAGATGGGACGGCGGCCAACGTAGTCGTGTCGTTCTCTCGCCACTTTATTATCCAAGGCGATTTGCCGAAGCGGAGCGGTGGTAGCTGCAGCGTCCAAACCGCCAGGCCAGAAGCTCGTTCTAATCCTCGCGCCGCTCGAGCTAGCATCAGCTGCACGAGAGGCGCGGCGCAGGGATCAAGAAATGATGATGGTGATGATGGCGCTACACACTTCCTGCCAGACAGTGGCACATACCCGCGGAACTGCTATTCGGGTATGTGCCAATGGTGACTTACACATAGTCTCTTACCCGAAAACGATGAAAACACATGACAAGTTTAATGCGTGAGTGCAAATAAAAGTTTGGCATGTGCAGTGTTGATTCGACGAAAGCAAATCATAAATGTCAGGGTCCCAGCAGGATTCGAACCCCAGCATTATGCGTGGCAATCAAGTATCAGAGGCACACCAGGTCTCAGAACTACTTTTCAAATAGACAATAATATTGCCACGTTCCATTTCCCAATTTTTTGTTATCGTCCAAAACACCACAGGATTCTCAGCGCAAACCGCGCCTGCAGTTTTCGAGAAGGTTCCGGACTGCAGTAGATCATTTCGATAAAATCACGCCCACTTTGCGAACAGTACAGATTGTTCTGGAACCTACGCCACCGCCAGCGATAACGCTAGAACATTCGACGGCAAGAGTATAAATGCCGACGCGCTTCGCCGCTTGTCAGTTGTTGATCGAAGGCCGACGCTCCGTTCGCCGCTATCAGTCCGAGACTGCTATCTGTGCAAGACTGCTGCTGTAATTGGACTTTCCGTTTACCGGGCCCAGGTTCGCCCAAATAAACAGTTAAATCCCAACACGAAGTCTCCTGTCTTTGGCCACGTCACGACCCCGTGACATCTGGTGGAGGTGCTGTTTCTTCCATGTACCGGACGCCTACGTCAAGCCGTGAACCCAGCCCATGCCGTGAAGACACCGACGCCAGCAACAAGCAGCGAGTTAGCCGCAGGCAACAAGGTCTGCCACCGGAGTACGGGCTTTTACTGGACAAGGCTCGGAAAACCAAGGCGTTGACGTCGACCACGGCGACCATGTCAACGCCGGTTCTACCAGCACCACTCCTGCTCCGGCAACCCAAAGAGCCGCCAACTTTCCGCTGTTCGCCACTGGAAGACGCGGAAAGCTAGATCGAAAGGTTTGACCGCGTCACCGCCTTCAATGACTGGACAGACGAAGACAAGCTACGGCATGTGTATTTCGCCTTGGAAGTTGCTGCTCGGACCTGGTTCGAAAATCAAGAGCGAAGCCTCACAACGTGGGACGCCTTTCGCGTCAGGTTCCTCACCACTTTCGCAAGTGTGGTGCGCAAGGAGAAGGCCGCAGCTCTCCTTGAAACCCGCATGCAGATGCCAAATGAAAACGTGGCGATATTCACGGAAGATATGATTAAACTCTTCCGCCACGCTGACTGCGACATGTCCGAGGAGAAGAAGGTGCATCTACTTATGCGAGGAGTAAAGCAGGAACTCTTCACCGGGCTGATCATAAACCCACCTAGGACGGTCGCCGAATTCATTTCCGAAGCATCTACGATAGAGAAGACGCTCGAGATGCGCACGCGGCAATATAACCGTAGCTTCTCGTCTACAAGCTACGCTGACATTCAAGCGCTCGGAACCGCTGACTTGCGTGAGACGATCCGAGCGATCGTGCAAGAGGAGCAGCGAAAATTACTTTCTTCAGCGCAGCCTCACGTGGAATCCATCGCGGACATCTTACGCCAGGAGATCCAGCAGTCGCTGGGCGTTCCTCAGCCTCAAGAGCCGCAGCTGCAAGTCATGAGCTATGCTGCTGCAGCACGCCGCCACGCCCCTGCTCCACGCGCACGCCAAAACGCCGCCCCATCGCACTTCCGTCGCCAGAAACCACTGCCGCCACTACCCCCACCGACGACCTACCGTTCGCCAGCTGGCCAGCGCAGTGCGCCGAGGAAAACCGACGTTTGGCGCACCCCTGACCACCGCCCACTGTGCTACCACTGCGGCGAGGCCAGGCACACTTACCGCCGTTGCCAATACCCACAGATGGGACTGCGTGGCTTCGCCGTCGATGCACCACGTCCGCAGCCAGGGGAACGGCCACGTGATATCGCCGACTACCTGACAGGAACTCAGTGGACACCCCGAAGTCCTTCCCGTTCGCCGTCGCCCAGCCACCGCATGTCACCGCACCCCCGGCAGTACTCCGGCCCAACGCGGGGCCGGTCTCCTAGCCCGTATCCGGGAAACTAAGGGCAGCAACCGGTGGAGGTGCGGTTGCTGTGCGACGAGCTACCGAAGACCCTCCGACGACGACGCCGCGACGGAGCTTTCCGAACACAACGCCAACCAGGCAAAGCCCTGACGGCGAAAGCTCACTTACTGAAGGTGGCCTGACGACGCAACATGGAAGCAGTGGAACAAGCCGACGCAGCCGTGACCCGACGCCACGCCCTAACTGTAATGCAAGGCGGTGAACTAGCGACCTCGACGTTCTTATCGACGGCCACAATGTGACCGCTCTCGTCGATACTAGAGCCGACTATTCTGTCATCAGTGGGTCGTTCGCCGCGAAGTTAAAGAAAGTTAGGACAGCTTGGAAAGGCCCTGAAATCCGCACAGCCGGAGGTAATCTCGTAACGCCTGCAGGAATCTGCACAGCGAGTCACCCTTAACGGCCGTATTTATCCTACAGACTTCGTAGTCCTACAGCGTTGCTCGAAAGATGTCATCCTTGGCATGGACTTCTTATGCCTCTATGGTGCTGTCATCAACCTAAAAACAAAGTCAATAACGTTATCCACAGAAGAAGCACTACCGCCGCGCACGCCGTCAGGACACCATGCCTTGAATCTGCTGGAAGAACAAGTCACCATTCCGCCTCGCTCAAGCGTCAGTATTTCAGTCGGCGCTCCTAAATCACCTGACTTGGAAGGCGTCGTTGAAGGCAGTCAGCATCTGTTGGTCACCCGAAATATTTGCGTCGCAAGAGGAATTGCAGAGCTGCGGGGAGGTAAAGCAATGGTTATGCTCACGAATTTCAGCAATGAGTACAAATATGTGAACAAAGGAACAACGGTCGCATACATTGAAGAAATTGTCGAAGCCACCAGTGCTTTCGCCCTCGCCGATTCTGCGGAACCTGCTCACAAGAACCAAGCCTCTCCCATAGCTTTCGACGTCAATCCCAGACTTCCGAACGATAAGCAAGAAAAACTCAAGGCCCTGCTCCTGCAATACGAAGATTGCTTTTCGTCGTCATCAAAAATTCGGCAGACCCCAATCACGAAACATCGCATCATAACCGAAGAAAATGCCAGACCACTCCGTCAGAGTCCGTACAGGGTTTCGACGCGAGAACGTGAGGCCATCAAGAGACAAGTTGATGAAATGCTGCGGGATGACATTATCCAGCCATCCAAGAGCCCATGGGCATCCCCCGTGGTGTTAGTGAAGAAAAAGGATGGGACCCTACGTTTCTGCGTCGATTATCGCCGCCTGAAGAAAATCAAAAAAAAAAGAACGTGTATCCTCTCCCACGAATAGACGACGCACTTGATCGGCTCCATAACGCCAAGTACTTTTCGTCAATGGACCTCAAGACTGGCTATTGGCAAATCGAAGTCGACGAAAGAGGCCGAGAGAAGACGGCGTTTATAACACCGGACGGCCTCTTCGAGTTTAAGGTGATGCCCTTTGGCCTTTGCTCAGCGCCTGCAACTTTTCAACGCGTTACGGATACAGTACTGGCAGGATTGAAGTGGCAGACTTGCATTGTGTACTTGGATGACGTCGTCGTGTTTTCCTCGAGTTTCGACGAGCATCTTCGGCGCCTTGAAGCTAAACTTCAAGCCATGAAGATGTCCGAACTCACACTGAAGCCAGAAAAGTGCAAGTTTGCGTATGAGAAGCTCTTGTTTCTGGGGCACGTTATCAGCAAGTCTGGAGTTCGTCCCGATCCACGGAAAACAGCCGCCATCGCCGACTTCCCGCCGCCCACTGACAAGAAGGCCGTGCGCCGATTTCTGGGCCTGTGGGCTTATTATAGGCGGTTCGTGAAAAACTTCGCCAGCATAGCCGATCCTCTCACTAACCTTACCAAGGCCGACGTGGAGTTCAAGTGGGAAACGCCACAGGAACACACTTTCTAGGAGCTTAAACATCGCCTCCAGACACCTCCATTACTTGCCTATTTCGGCAAATTCGCCGAGACAGAAATACATACTGACGCAAGCAGCGTAGGTCTTGGCGCCGTTCTTGTGCAGAGGGCTGACGGACTTGAAAGGGTTATTAGTTACGCCAGCCTATCGCTATCCAAAGCACAAGCAAATTATTCCACAACAGAAAAGGAGTGCCTCGCCATCATCTGGGCTACGTCGAAATTTCGCCCCTATCTCTACGGCAGGCCCTTCAAAGTTGTGAGCGACCACCACGCCTTGTAATGCTAGCCACCTTGAAGGACCCTTCAGGTCGCCTCGCACGATGGAGCCTGAGACTTCAAGAATATGACATTACTGTCATTTACAAGTCCGGCAAAAAACACTACGACGCCGACTGTCTCTCTCGTGCGCCTGTCTACCAACCGCTACCCGACGACCCGGCTGACGACTACTTCTTGGGAACGATAACTACCGACGACTTCGCTGAACGACAGCGGGCCGACCCGGAACTTAAGGCCCTAATAGAATACTTCGAAGGCAGGACCACCGAAGTCCCGAAGGTATTCAAGCGCGCACTTGCGTCGTTCTTTCTACGAAACGGTCTTCTACAAAAGAAAAACTTTTCACCGCTTCGAGCTAAGTACCTCCTTGTGGTGCCTTCAGCTCTGCGACCAGAACTCCTGCAGGCCCTGCACGACGATCCGACGGCAGGGCACCTCGGTGTTTCTCGCACGCTCGTGAGGATACAAGAAAGGTACTACTGGCCACGTCTTACCACCGACGTCACTCGTTATTTGAGGACATGCCGGGGCTGTCAGCGACGCAAGACAACGCCGACAAGGCCAGCGGGACTTCTGCAGCCTGTTAATCCATTTTGCCGATCTTTCCAGCAGATTGGTATGGACCTACTGGGGCTGTTCCCGACGTCGGCTTTCGGAAACAAGTGTATCGTGGTAGCTACCGATTACCTCACCCGCTACGCTGAGACAAAAGCCCTGCCAACAGGCAGTGCATCCGAGGTAGCTAAGTTCTTCGTCGAAAATATCGTCCTACGTCACGGCGCCCCGGAGGTCCTTATCACCGACAGAGGAACGGCATTCGCTGCCGAAAGCGATCTTGGCATACAGCCAAACAAACCACCGCCGGACGACAGCGTACCACGCACAGACCAACGGCCTCACCGAGCGGCTTAACCAGACGATCGCCGACATGCTGTCAATGTACGTCGATGTCGAGCACAAGACGTGGGACGCCATTCTTCCGTATGTGACCTTCGCATACAACACGGCGGTGCAGGAGACGACGCAGATATCTCCATACAAATTGGTCTACGGAGGAGCCTGGCAACGACGCTCGATGCCATGTTACCCAACGTCACCGATGAAGAAAACCTCGAGGTGAGCGAGCACCTTCAACGCGCCGAAGAAGCCCGACAACTCGCGCGTCTCCGTATCAAGAATCAACAGACGACCGACAGCCACCGTTACAACCTTCGACGACGCTTCGTGGAATACCAGCCCAGTGAACGTGTTTGGGTGTGGACGCCGATACACCGACGTGGACTAAGTGAAAAGCTTCTGCGACGGTACTTCGGACCGTAGAGGGTGGTTCGACGTCTCGGCCCTCTTGATTACGAGGTTGTCCCCGACGGCATCACGAACTCTCAACGACGCCGATCGCGACCTGAAGTCGTCCATGTCGCGTGCCTCAAGCCGTTTCATGCGTGTTAACAAACTGCAACAGTGTTTTTTATTATTGTTGTATCGTAATTTATTCATTGTACTTTCTTGCATTATTGTTGTACCTTCATCTTTAGTTGAAGCATCGGGACGATGCCTTTTTTCAGAGGGGGGCAATGCCACGTTCCATTTCCCAAGTTTTTGTTATCGTCCCAAAACACCACGCGATTCTCAGCGCAAACCGCGCCTGCAGTTTTCGAGAAGGTTCCGGACTGCAGTAGATCATTTCGATAAGATCACGCCCACTGTGCGAACGGTACAGATTTTTCTGGTACCTACGCCACCGCCAGCGATAACGCTAGAACATTCGACGGCAAGAGTATAAATGCCGACGCGCTTCACCGCTTGTCAGTTGTTGATCGAAGGCCGACGCTCCGTTCGCCGCTATCAGTCTGCTATCTGTGCAAGACTGCTGCTGTAATTGGACTTTCCGTTTACCGGGCGCAGGTTCGCCAAAATAAACAGTTAAATCCCAACATGAAGTCTCCTGTCTTCGGCCACGTCACGACCCCGTGACAATATCCATGAAACATGAATTGTGGTTGCAGTGCTGGCTATCCAATTTTATAAACATTACATATGCACTCTTACAATACAGCCGTCACGCCGCGTAAAGCTCAATTCTATTTAGGTGCTATGCGCTGAGGTTGACTTATGTAGCAACGTCCAGGGCTACCATCGTCGCGAGCACAAACGCTTCATGTCAGCTTATCGCTTCTGGTATTTCTATTGTTCATGTTCCTATTGGTATCGCTGCACAGGTCCAAACAACTGGCTATATAAACATCTCTTCAAATAATGTCTGTGCGTGCAGTTTGCGTGTTAAGAAAAAGTGTTTAACGATTTAGAATACTTGCTACTCTACTATGGGAGAGCACGAAGCCGTCCCGCGAGCCTCACACTTAAAAAGGCCGCAGCAAAAAAAATTTCATGCGACCACCTTGGAAGAGGTCACGGACTGATCATGAATTCGCTTCCATGCACTGCTGCGTCAAATAACTTACAGAAACGGGGAACATTGAAGACCTTGCAACCAATTTGTACATGTGTTTATCGTCACAATGGGTCGCTCAATGAAAAAATTGCAACATCGTCACCTTACCTCCACATGCTTCGCTACCGTCGATATCCAAGGTACGAGTGATTTGGCATGGTCACAAAATAACTCATACTTGACTTATATCGATTAATTTGTGTCATTGTAAGCACCAACTAGCTATGTCACTGGCCCCTATTTTAAGCGTGTTTTTTGTGTTGTCTGTAATCAAAATGCTGCCCTTTCGCCCAATCGCAAATTGTTGCTCTTCGCAGGCTGCTGTTCCTCGCAGGTTTGAGCAACGGCGTCGTACGGTTCAGGTTTAATGTAGCGAGAAGCGCTGCTCTAAGAAGCTTAACTTGAACCCTGCTGTCTTAGAGAACCCGTGGGATTATGCAAATTGGCTTTTTTTGTGAAGCAGGTATCGCCTAGCACTCTAAGGTAATTTGGAAAGACGTAATTTGCATACGCTTTGCGCAAACTTGAATAGAAGAGAACACAAGTTGCAGTTTTAGAAGCGAGTATTAGCTATGCACACGTTGTTCGTAGTGCGGTGTTCTGTAGAGCAGGTTTTGGAACTTCTTGTTTGTGGTTTATTTGCTTTTTCGCTTTCGTTTCTTTATATTTATTAGGTAGGCATTGAAAATGTGAGAGTTATTGAGGTAACCTCTTGCAGGGCTTCTCTTGAGACCGGTTGAGTTCAGTCGAATGAACTGCATTTCTCCGACAGTTGTTACAGCTCTGGATGTGCAAACCAGTACGACTCCTTAGTATTCAGCCAGGATTTTAATGGTGTTCTAGTTTAACGTGCCATGAACTCCCGAGTACCTCAATCTTTTGTTTTGAATTAATTCAATTTTATGGCAATTATATAATTAGACTTAAGTTCAAGAGCAAGCACCAACAGTGCTAGTTCATTCAACAGTGCTAATTCATTCATTCATTTGGTTTATTTAGGCAAGGAGAAAATTACCTGCAGGTTCAAGGAACTAAAGGCAGATCAAATCTGCCTGACTCTAAGGTCCCTCAACCCGTACACTTACATTGATGCAGCGGAACAAAAAAAGTTTTTTTTTGTTTTTTCTGAAACAAAAAAAAAGTGAATTCACAAAGCCGAAAACATAACTGAAAAACGCATGTGAAAGTTGCACATTTCAATCAGCACCAGTTAGCTCTTACCAAGACCAGAAACAATTGTAAAGTACACAAACCGTGAAAAAATTGAGTCAACAAATGAAGTACGATACAGAAATACCCATTCAAAAATACACATGAATATGCAAAAGTACAAAAAGCAGCAAACCTTGGGAATAATCTGGTGGGTGACGTTCTTGTTAAGTGCTGATAGCAGGCCAGCGTTTGGTGGCTACTTTGGGTCAAATTGGCTATTTCATGAACTGCTTTGGCAGCCAAAACCTATGTATGGTTGTGTGGTACCATACAGTATTAGGGGATAAGCTTAGTTCGCAGAATTTGCGTTTCGGAATCTCTATATTGCCACGTTCCATTTCTCAAGTTTTGTTATCTGTTGTAGGCCCGTGTGCTCAGATTTGGGTGCACGTTAAAGAACCCCAGGTGGTCTAAATTTCCGGAGCCCTCCACTACGGCGTCTCTCATAATCATATAGTGGTTTTGGGACGTTAAACCCCACATATCAATCAATCAAGTTTTGTTATCGCCCCAAAACACTACACAATTCTCAGCGCAAAACGCGCGTGCAGTTTTCGAGAAGCTTCCTGACTTTAATAGATCATTTCGATAAGACCACGCCCACTCTGCGAACTGTACAGATTATTCTGGAACCTACGCCACCGCCAGCGATAACGCTAGAACATTCGATGCCAAGAGTACAAATGCCGACGCACTTCGCCGCTTGTCAGTAGTTGATCGACGGGAGACGCTCCGTTCGCCGCTATCAGTCCAAGACTGCTACTGTAATCCGACTTTTCTTTTACCGGGCACAGGTTCGCCCAAATAAACAGATAAATTCCCACACAAAATCTCCTGTCTTCGGCCACGTCACGACTCCGTGACAATATTTAGAACACACGATTTCTTGTCTTCCAATGTCGCATGAAAGCCTTCTTCAACCATCTACATTATTCACGCCAGCGAGTTAATTTGTGTCAGCAATATTTATGACTCCTGCTCTAGTTTTCTTTTTATGTTAAAAGCAAGCGAGTCTGCTCGCACCGTAATGCAGATGTGGTGCAGAGAAAACTTGACAGCTGCATCCGGATTTAGCATTTATGTTGAGCATATCAGGCATACAGGGTTTTTCTCTATCCCATCTTGTGAGAAGAGGCTCTGTAGGGAGAATCCGAGCAAGTGGGATGTGTGTTTTTGCGCTCCCGTCTTTCCTTCATCGTCACTCCGTGCTCTTTTGCGCTCTTCATTGTCGCTCCGTGCTGTTTTGGGGTTCTTTAACGTGCGCCGAAATCTGAGCGTACTGACTTACAGCATTTCCGCCTCCATCGAAAATGCAGCCACCGCAGCGGGAATTCGATCGCGCGACCAGCGTGTTAGCAGTCGAGTACCTTAGCCACTAGACCACCGAGGCGGGGCTTGTGGCTGATGACAATTATTTATTACTGTGCTTTGTGGTTGGTGTGCTTTTAAACAAATCACGTGTTGCGCAAGCAGCATGTTTTGACATCTGCTGTGATTCTACGTTTCTTCCACGCAAAGACACATGTGGTAATGAAACTCCTCACACAATGTAATATTTAAGTAATGCTTTTTTTGTGAAGGAAGAGGAGGAGGATTGAAAGAGGAAGGACAGGGAGGTTAGCCAGTTCTCAAAACGGCTTGCTACCTTGTACCGGGGGAAGGGGTTAAGGGGGATAAAGGATGAGAGAAAAGAGACGTTAAAAAAAGAGAGAGAAGGTCATCAGACGATCCACGACGCTGCTTACAGTCTGTCTCTAAGACCACTTGCCCGCAGAAAGCGCAACAACGCTCTCAATGCCTTGCGTGCAGAGGACGGTCTCGGCCAGCGTCCTAATACCCTTTCTTTCGACAATTGGCGATTGTCTAGTCTATCTAAAACTTTCGATGGTTCTTTTCTTGGCGCACTGAAGCGAGGACACTCGCAGAGAAGATGGGAGAAAGTCTTTGCGCAGCCACAGTTGTCACATGTCAGGCTGCTAACCTTTCCGATTCGAAACGAATAAGCATTCGTAAAGGCCACCCCAATCCACAGTCGGCACAAAAGTGTCTCCTCAGCTCTGATTATTCCTGGTGGAAGACGGAGCTGTAGGTGTGGGTCCAAATTATGAAGGCGGACTTTGGTGAATGCCGGTGAATTCCACTGAGCAAGTGTCAGTTTTCGTGCAAGGGATAGAAGCCTTGCAGCGGCGTCCGTTCTTGATAATGGTATAGCTGCACAAGGGGCGTCGTCATGAGCAGTTCGGGCTGCTTCATCTGCACGGTCGTTTCCATCAATGCTGCAGTGGCCTGGTATTCATTGATATGCTATGTCATGTTGTTTCTCTATAGCCCGGTGATGGAGCAGTCGTATTTCCGCAATTAGCTGTTCGTTTGGTCCATGACGATATGGCGAGGCACTTCCCTGGAGAGCTGCTTTGGAGTCAGAGAATATTGACCATGTCTGTTGCGGTTCTTCAACTAGGAACTCCAGAGCGGCATGAATGGCGGCGAGTTCTGCCGCCGTGAATGTCAGATGCGAGGTCCTGAACTTTATCGTGATGGATTTCTCCGGAATTACCACTGCGCCTGTTGAACTTGTTGAAGTGACCGACCCATCCGTGTAAATGTGAATGCGTCCAGTGTGTTTCTCATTCAGAAACAGTAATGTTGTTTGTTTTAGGGCCAAATTTGACAAATTTTTCTTCTTTTGCATTCCGGGGATGGTAATCAGGGCTTCCAGTGGATGTAGACACCACAATGGTAACGACGGTCTTGCTGCGTGCGTGATGTTCGTGGGAATAACCGTGCGATGTGGGGCAATAATAGAGCAGAACGCAGAGCGTGGCCTGGAAGTTGAGAGGGAGGCGAGGTGATGCGATTGAATCCGGGTGGCATGTCTTATGTGCGTTCTTAAAGCATCGACACGAATGCAGGTTGTGATAGGGTGTTCATGAGCGATTGCGACAGTCGCTGCTGAGGATGCGCATCTCGGAAGCCCGAGGCATATTCTCAGTGCTTGAGCTTGTAATGACTGGAGGACGCGTACGTTTGTTTTGCGGGCCTTGCCAAGCACAGGTAGGCTGTAGCGCATGAAGCCAAGAAAAAGTGCAGCATACAATTGAAGCATGGCTCGTACCTATGCAAACGATTTAAAAGAGTGGCGTGGCTCTTTGGCATAACACCTGCTTGCCACACAGGATCCCTGGGTTTTATTTCCACTCAAACTGAAGATTCTACATTTCCATCTATCTCAAATTTTCACTCGAAACGCAACTACGCAGACAACAGAATTTCTGTGAAACGACATGTTTCACGCTGTCACGTTAGTATAGCCGCTGTAGCCAGCGCAAATAAAAAACTGTACAAGAACACAATATGCGCCGTCTTTCATGTTGTTGTACCGCATTATGTTTACACTGGCTATCATGCTTTTAACGTGAAATATTGTCTCAAAAGTTTGCGAATCTGGAACTGGATTGTTCCGCACTCGAAACAAATAATCAATACACATTTTAGGTACCATTCTTTTGAACGCTTCGCTCATGGTAATGGTGGTTCTGTAAGCTTATTGTTGAGAGTTCGTGTATGACAGTTGGAATAATCTAGATTGGACGTCGTAGGGGATTGTTGCTTTTTAATGCTGTAGTCAACCCGAACCTGCAGGTCAAGCTTTGTATGGTATGCTATTTATTACACAGTGAATACGTCTGTGGCGAAATAACAGTCACACTTGTCACAATAATCTGTGATGTTTATTGCCTATGTATGAGAGTTCTTAACGACGGAGAAGGTCTCATTATAAGAGGTTACGTACTGTATTCTTCGTTACTTCTCCGCCTCTAATTTTCTCTTACATTGCGTTAGTCAGTGCGACGTCAGCATTGTTGAACTGTTCATTCATTTTACAGGTATGCTTTCTCTTTCCTAATACTTTTTTCAATAACACATGATAAGAGAGAGAGAGTTAAATAGAGAGGAAGGCAGGGAGGTTAACCAAGCTTGGCTCGGTTGGCTACCGTACACTTGGGGTGGGGGAAAGAGAGAATAATAGAACGGAAAGAGATAGAAAAGAAGAGGAGGAAGAAACAGAAGCATGAATAGTCACCTCGAGACTACACAGCACGGTATCGCGCAGTTTTTTCACAAGCCGTCGTGAAGTCTGGTGGTCCTTAAAAGGTACAAGAGGGCTTTCGTGGCTTTGCGCGTATGGGAAGCCGTCGGCCAAGGTCCTAGGATCTTCTCTTCTGTAAGCGGCCGTGAGTCCAGCTGACAGAGCTTGGCTTCCATAATACGTCGTTTGGTCTGGTATGCTGGGCATTGACATAGAATGTGTTCAAGCGTTT
The DNA here is from genome assembly GCF_043290135.1 of Rhipicephalus microplus. NCBI lineage: Eukaryota > Metazoa > Arthropoda > Arachnida > Ixodida > Ixodidae > Rhipicephalus > Rhipicephalus microplus. The sequence continues at coordinate 285,885,207 of NC_134701.1, forward strand.
CCTCGCAGGCGCAGATGTTGCATGCCGAAGTGCTCACCATTCCAAGGAGACGAGAGTAAGAATTCGTAAATGCCACGCCCAACCTCATGCGACACAGTAAAGTATCAGCGCATCGTGGGAGCCCGGATGGCAAGCGATGTTGCAAGTTTGGGTCGATCGAATACAGGTGCGTGTTGGAGAAACCCTGCGTATTCCATTGTAAGAGAGCTATAGGGCGAGCAAGTGATTGTAGTAGCCTTGCAGCGTCCGTTCTCAAGAGTGGTATGGGCGTGCGCTGGTCTTGGTCTTGAGCCGATCGAGCAGCTTCATCCGCGCGGTCATTGCCGACGATTCCGCAATGACTCGGCAACCACTGAAATACAATATTGTGACCTTCCGTGAGCGCTTCGTGGTAGCCGTGCCTTATCTGATATACTGATTGTTCATGTAACCCGTGCTGCATAACAAACCGTAGTGACTGTAAGGCTGACCTGGGTCGCAAAAGATGGCCCGTTGGTTAGGTTGCTGGCGAAGAATGTACTTTACTGCACCTTGAAGTGCTGCGAGCTCTGCTGCTGTCGATGTTGTGCAGTGAGAAAACTTGTACTGAAGCAACACATTTTCAGATGGAACAACCACTGCTCCTGTAGAACTGTTGAAATTAGTGGAGCCATCGGTGTAAACATGTATGCGGTCGAAGTACCTTTCGTCCAACAGACGCAAAGTCAATTGCTTCAGGGCTAGCGTTGACATGCGTGCCTTCTTAAAGATTCCAGGGACTGATAAGCGCACGTCAGGTTGACGAAGACTCCATGCGCAGTTGCTGGATGCATCGCAAGTTTGAAGCCAGGCGGTAGTATGTCCTGATGTTTTGTCACGATACCGCAGTACGAAGAATGGGGCCTCCGAGCTGTCGAACATGCTAAATGATGTGACGGTAGGCGTGATAAATGCCGAATGTGCGCTCTCTGCGTCTCGATAATGATATGCGTTGTGACCGGTTGTTGTTGTGCAATAACAATAGTTGACACTGTCGATGAGCATCTTGGAAGGCCAAGGCATGTCCGAAGTGCTTGGGCTTGTACGCTTTGCAGTGCACGGATGTTAGTCTTGCACGTGTGTGACAGGACAGGAAGGCTGTACCGGAGAGTTCCGAGAAAGAGGGCTGTGTAAAGCTGCAACATGGAGTGCACGGATGGGCCCCATGATTTTCCGGCGACGAACTTGAATACATTCTCAATGCCAATGAGCTTTTTCTTCAGGTATGTGACATGCGGGCTCCAGGTGAGGTCACGATCTACGATGACACCTAAGAATCTATGAGTGTTCTATATGGGATTGATCTGCCATCGATGCACAATGAGTAGAAACCCATCGGTTTGCGTGTGAACGCCACATGACAAGAGATCCTATAGATGGATGGTATTGTGAAAGCTATCAAAGCAGTTCTAGTGACGACAATCACGGCTGTATCTGCCGTTTCACTCATAGCAAGTTCTACAAAGGTTCTATGACAGAACACTTTTTTTTTACGAATTAGCATACTCTTCAGCAACGTTTAAGCTTTACTTTTTAATTTAAAAAATGACCATACGTTTCGAAATCCATCTGGTCTCTACGTATACGGGGTGACTGTCTGGCCGCATCCGGAGCTAGCACTTTTTAGCGGTTGTCTCCCTGCTTAGGAGAGTAAGACAACCACTAAAAAGTTATGGACAATCTCGCCGAAGGCAACCTTAATGGGATGCGAAGCAGCAGCGGTGCGCATGCAGTTTGTCCGGTTGTAACGAGCGTCAACGCGGGTGCTAAAAGAACGGTTCGAAGCGAAACTCAGTGTAGCGTTTACTCGAGTAAACATTTGTTTGAAACGCAAAGTCCTGGGAGGCGGGTTGGGTTTCGTGGAAACTTCATCATAGATAAACGAGTCGAAAGAGTTTTTCCACTCGACGTGTTGTCGAGCGTTGCGGGTGGTGTATGATGGTGAAGCAAAAAAGAGGGGTGTTGTGAGCAGGCAGAAGAGCCGGCAGCTGCGGGCGCTGTGGCGAGCATGCTGCGGGTAAAGATGAGAGTGACGTCAGCACGCACCTGCCAAGGAACTGCAACGAGGTGAGCTGCAACGTGCAGCTGCGGCGTTACCTACTTGGCACCGCACCAACACCTGCCGCGAGGGGAACGCGTTACGGCGCATTCGTATGGACACACGTACGTACGGCGTTACAGACGTTAGTCTAAGAGCTCCTTTGTATCTAAAAGCGCTAGCACAAAAGCCAAAGCAAGACAACTGCTAAAAAGCGCTAACTGCTTAGCGAGCCGGACAATCACCCCCTGACGAAGAGACCGAATTGGTCTCGAAACGTATGACCAGTATTCAAAACATTAAGAGCTGACGACTAAACGTGACACGAGAGTCTGTTCATTCACATATAGTAAACAGCCAGACAGATCACTGTTAAGTGTGTTTCTTTTTTATTGTGTGAAACATGAGAAGCTACGTTTTTTTAACGGCAGCTATGCTGAAGTTGATGCTGAACTTACATACTCAAGAAAACTCATGAAAATAATAACGAGAACCATACACATACGATCACCAGCGTACGAAAGACGTCTCTACACACACAGTCGAAAGCATGCAGGGTGGACACCCGCAACACTGCGGAGATTCGCTAGCATAAACCCACGTGAGTGTTAGAGTGCAGCTCTTAGACGCCCCGTTCCTGCGCTGGGCGGCGTCACTGTCGCCGCGGCCGTCACAGCCCGGTGTGCAACCAGTAGCTGTGAAAAAAAAAAATAGAGAAAAAAACTGTGCATCGAATGGTATTTTAATCTGGAGCCCCTGCGCGGCAATCGAGTAAACTATTACATAGCCACGCTGGTAACTGAAACTTTTCAAAAATACCTATGCAGACGCCATGTCGAACACGGAATCGAGGTAACTGACTTAAAATAATGCAACGTGGGAGAAGTGTACATAACACGGTCACCACACAATGGTGATTGCGAAGTTAGTGCTTTGTTTAATGCTCCCCAGCCACTGTAAAGTGCTAAGCCGAAATTCTTCTTCATCATTACCCCCAGGCAGTATCAGTAAAGTGCACACAAGACCAAACAAATGTGCAGCCGGTGCCTCGCTTATCCGCAGAAAGACGAATAATTGCGTAGAGGGTGCTGTGCTACTTCACAAAAGTTATGATTTATAGCGCAGTCGACTACCTTACAGAGACCGAAGACCTCAAACACAGCTGGTCCCGAACACGAATCTGTGTCATAATTCGCGTTCGAAGTATTGTAATCATCAGTGTTTTTTTATGCACATATGATGGCGTTTAGGGAAACGTCTAAGAAAGGCCTGGATGACTTGCAAAAAGTGGATTACACAGGTGATTACCAGCACTCGCCATGAAGGCTCGACATTTCGGATACATATGATAAAATTATTTAATGAACGTGCTAACCAACATCAAAGAAATACAATACAATAAAGAAAACCGGTAATGTCACTTTAAAGCAATCTGTTGAACCTTAGTCCACTAAAAAAATTGCGAAGAACATTCATTGCATTTTACGTTCACCCACACTTGCAGCGAAAACATGCTTCGACAGCCGCTAAACAATACGTGACGACTGCTACATCTTCACAGCAGTTCAAGACGATTTTGTTGTTTACCGCTTTGTTGGAAAAGTGTATCGACGCGTCTCCATGGGCCGTAAACTTGCTTTGCCGCTATGAAGTGCAGAGCAAAGAGAAAGAAAGATAGACGTAAGGGTCCTCTCATTAGTGTCCAATTCCAACGCGTTTCTCTCAGTAAGCTGGCAAGCTGTTCAGTCCCACGACAGCTTGCCAGTCGGGCAGCTTGACGGCGTCGACATGTGGTCGCACCGCAGGGTTATTCCGCGCCGATGGGGTTTAGAGCCGTCCGTAACGGGAGTCACTTTGTATAGATTATAGCGTGTCGCTTCTTGCCAGATGTCGAAAGCAAAGTGTAAATAGCGCGGCAGCTCACAGTATTGTTTCATCTGTTAAGGTGAGATTCTTTTATGCGCCAGTCTTTTTATGGGTCAGAGTCACATGCTTAGCGTTCTGCTCATTTTGTTTTTTTTTATGTTGTCACACAGTAATGCTCGACTGCAGCAGTATTTTCTAAGGTATTGTTGTCATGTGCAATATACAAGAATACACCGTCAACGGGGGGGGGGGGGGTGTAGACAACTGTGGAATCGAAAGAATGCCTTTTGCTGTAAAATACTATAGATGTTCGTTAACAAGAACATTTCGTAAGACATTTTTCTTTAGCAAACGTTTTCCTTGCCTAATTAACTGCAAATATGCGCACTTACATTTCACTTGACCGACTACATTCTGCTTGTTACGCGCAGTGGAGGCATAGAAGTTATGATGCTGGTCGACTGTGGTGCTGCTCAACTAGGCCGCTGGCTTGAATCCCGGCTACAGCGGCAGCATTTCTATGGACATAAACTGTTATAGATGTGTGTGATTAGACTCAGGTGCATCTTACTCTCGTAGTCAGAAATGCTCCTTCACTTGAACTTGACTTGCCACCGCCTTCAATGCAGTGCCTGGAAGCGCGTTTGTGCGTTTGTGATGCCTTGGCAACACAAACTCACGAAGAAGAGAGAGAGAGAGAATAGACTGAGATAAAAACAAGTAAATCGGGAGGGGGGTCATACATCGTTTACCACAATAAAATTTTGTTGAAGCGTACAAGAAAAAACAGACGGAATGAAGAGGCAGACAAGGACAGCCTCTTCTGTCCCCTCGGGACAGCCTGTTATGTCCGTCTGTTTTTTGGTGCGCTTCAACAAAATTTTCAATTATGAACGTAATCCAACTAGCCCAACTTGCCATCTTGCTGTCATTTACGAACACCACGCCGCGCGCATTCTTTAAATTCGCTTATGCAGTCGGCTGCCGTCAACAAAGTCCAGCAGTGCAGAGAGAGCATGCTTGATGTGCTCGCGGCGACTGTTTAGGAACAAAAAGGGCTCAAAAGTTCTTCGAGGCAGGCTGAGAGCTCCGCACACTGTGAGCATCATTTCTGTGTTCGTGTCACCATCCGGGAAATGAAGCAACAGGTGATCCAGGGTCTTCAGGTCGCCACAGTCCATGCAGTATAGATTGCCCTGCCAGGAGGGCCGATGTTTTTGCTCGTCCGTGTAGTTGTTTCCGTTGCGGAGACAGAGAAGGAAACCGCAGTCTCTTCTCGGTTAGGGTTGGCCGCTGCTAAGAGATAGTTGTGACGGCACTCTTGCACGTAGTGGGTGGTGAGAAGACGGCCGACATCCGCGGAGCAAACAAAGTTGGTGACGCTGGTGCCGGAGTCGTGCGCGTCCCTCGCGACACAGTCAGCTGCCTCGTTGCAGGGTGTCCAGGCGTGCAAAAGCATCCATTGGAGCGAAAGGTCGCAGGCCGTTCGCAGCACGGCGTGTAGCGTCTGGGCAGGGGCGTAATCAGCGGGAGCACACAGGGCATGCGCCCCCACACCTCGACAAGTTTTCGTCATGGCATAGAGAGCGAAAAATGGCCATCTCAAGGGGACGCCCTTCCCTAAATCAAAGTGGTGCCCCCCCCCCCCTCGCCCTGCCCCTGATAAACATTTCTGGCTACGCACCTGCTTCCGAACAATGCTCTTCTTCGCGCGAAATTGCGGCCAGGCCACCCGGGAGTCGCAGATAATGGCTGCAGTGCTGATGGGTGCCCATTCACTGAGGAGATCGGCTGCCAATTTGATCGCGGCGTGTTCCGCGATATGGGAGGAAGCAAGGTGGGGAAGTGGTATCTACCCTGCCTTGGGAAAGTACACCTCGGGAGCGAACAGCTCGGGTCTGTTGAGTGCGGGCACAGGTGGTAGTCTTTGCGGCGGCTGGGGGCAAGCAGAAGGCCAGACTTGTCCACCAGCAGTTCTTCATCGGGACAGCAATACAGAGAACTGAGTCGCGAGGTGCTCTGGTGCGAAAAATGGCAGTGAAGATGCGCCAGGCGTGGACATAGTTGTGATAGTCTTCGAGCAACGAGCCTCCTTCGACTCTGGTCGCGAGAGTGTCTGGTGTGCTGCGGGAACACCACGTCAATACAGTTATAGACACGCCATGTTCCGCCTTTTGAGAGCGCACCGCCACAATTTGCGCCCTGCGTCACGTGGCCCGAGGGTTCATGAGGCAGGTATCCGGCGCGGGGGTGCTCATGGGTACAGTGCATCAGTGGTCGCTGCATTGTCGCGCTTGGTCAGAGTGGTGAAGAAGCCTATAGGGTCTGTTACTGAAGCAGACAGTTCTCTGAAGCGTGGCCACTTCAGCACACTATAGGTGCCAGTGTACCTGGTGTTGTCTGAGGGGGGGGGGGGGGCTGACCACGATGGGGAAGGGGTCTAGACCCCTGTCTTTCATAGGAACATGCATAACGAACATTCACATTGGGCGCGAAAGGAATAAACTGGTGCCGATTGCGCAAAGGATGTCCTTGGTAAATTCTGTATACCATTGGTGGGCATCTGTTTTCGAAGTTCAGGTCCGAGATCAGTCTGTAAGAACAATACAGCCCAATATTCGTTTGGTTGTTTTTGTTTTGAATACATTCTATGAAAAAGCTCATTCGAATATCTACCTATTCATTAACATCATGTATGTCTTGCTGCGTAAGCTAACCATATAGACCTGGTTAATCCTGCGACCTTATAAATGTACGTCGCACAGCTAAAATCAAGTTGTCTTTATCGGCAGTTCCTTCGTTTGATTGGGTTCATATCATGTATACTAGACATTAATACTAGCAAAGTTCATAAGAAGGTATATAGTTTCTCAAGAAACTATAAGTAATCGTATAATAAAATGAACAAAGGGGTCACGAGTCATGCATTGGCTATAAGAAAAGCGACTGAAGCGACTATTGGTGACAAGACACTATACAGGTCCTTTCTTACTATTAAACTAACAATGCTCCCGTATAGTGTTGCTTTGGGGACTGAATGAATAGCCAGCATTGATCATCGTTAGTGTATCGCAAAACATTGCTCTGGGTATCAAATCCCTGTATAGCCAGAGCACGCTCCTCAGAGGCCTCAAAGTTGGGCAAGGAAGCATAACGAAGACAGCCAAGCCGGTAATCAATGAACCACAGATAAGGCCATGGGAATTTCTCAATCGTCTTTTGGCGCAAAACAAAAAGAAAAAGCACAAGGACATGAATGATCAAGAAAATGATAAAAGAGTAGACGTTAGGGAAAATGTGGGGCCCTATGTTGTCATGAAGCAACTTCCCTAATACTTGTGCCTTCCCTTGAGAAATGTTCGCATGGCGTAATTTATTGAGGGAACGCACCAGATAGAAAATGGAGGATAGATGGTCGTTATGTAAGAGTGAAGCGTCTCAATATATGGTGTTTTTCGTCATCTACTATGTCCATTCTATGTATATTAATTTCATTTTGTGTAGCAGAGCTTACAGAGTTTTCTGAGGGCACCCATCGCCCCCCATGCCTCCACAGTCCTCCCCCTCCCCCTAAAAAAGATCAAGGTGTAGCGTAAAAAAAAGTTTTCATTCTGGAGAAAAAGTGTGCCATCTGCAACTATTTTTTCTTCATCAATTGCGCTGTGCCCAAACATATACTAACAACATTTCACCCTGTTCTTTATTTTAAATGTGTAATGTAAAAGTAAGTACCTCATTTATCCGTCTTACTGTTGCATTCGTATTTCCTTTTGAGATGCATTGTGAAATAACTGCTCACGGCATTTGAAGAAAGAAGACTATACTTACATTCTTTACACATAGCAGTTAGAACAGTCCATGACGGACGCTTTCTTCTTTCTCTTTTTTCTTGAGAGTTCACGCGCTTTTTTTGACGGCTTCTTCTTCATCGTCATCTTCTCAAGAAAAGACAAATATTCAATGTCCATATGATATCATAAGGATATTCCACAGCGAACTCCGGATTGTTCCTGATTTCCTTTCCCAGACACTTCAGTCGGTTCATTGCTTGCATTCGGTTGCCATCTAGTTGTCCCCATCTTTTTTTTCCCAAGGAAGCGCGACTTGCGAGCGACAATTGAAGAAGGTAACGTCCTGTTCAAATCTTTCTTTTACCGTATTCTTTTCTTTGGTTGGAGTGTTGTCGGCTGCCATAATCCCGATGCTCTCCAAGTCCCGAACCTCCGTAGAATTTCGTTGGTAGAGGAAGCCGTTCTTAGTCGAAAGACGCATACGTTGAGAGCTGATTTCAAAGCGGTGTCAAAAGAAATTGGTACTTGCAACATCCAACCAAAAGCAGAACCCATAGCCACCAAGCTTTTCTGCCCATTGTACCGCTTCGTCTCTCCCGTCATGAATTGCCCGAGCTGATCAATTGACCGATTAAAAGGCTCATTCCTGTAGCTGAAGCCATGCCCGGTATCACCGATTTATAAGCAAGGAGATGAACGCCGTTTTCGATGTCCCTGACAAAGTCATGATTGACTGGTACTTGCACAACATCCTTGCAGACGAATGCTACTTCAATGGCGGTTAACAGGTACTCCTGGGTGTCGTACTGGCTGCTAAGTTTCAGTTCGACGACTCAATGTTGTCTCGGATTTATCTCTAGATTAACCAATCCAAGTTCTTTCAATCCAAGTGTCTTGGATACATCTTCACGAATAAATGTAGGCGGGCTTCCGCTGTTCACAATGCCTCGAATAAAGCCTCTTGCGTTTTCCTTATGAACCATGCCCTAAATATTTCCAATAAGACATCAGAGTCAACGTACGAATTAGAGCTGGTATGCAGACTGTTTGCAGTTACAGAGCCTTCGCGCTCTTTTTTCTTCGGTTTCCACTTGGGATCGCACACTGAAGAAACGTGTCTACCTCCGCGTGTTCCACACATGACTTTTTTGTAGCAGTCCTTAGCTAGATGACCTCTTACAGTGCAGCGATAACATCACTTCTCGGCAGCCATTTTCGTCAACTTTTCTTCATGGGCAATACAGCTGTCACAAACTGGAGTAGCGTGCTTCGTAGACCCACAAAACAGGCAGTCTGTATCATTAGATTTCGACGAACACTGCAAGACCGCTGCTGTTGGTTGAGTGCCGTTCAAGTTTCTTTTCTCTTCAAGTGGACTGGCGCCTTTCTTTCCTTCAAATTCATGAGCTTCACTTCTTTCGTGGTTTTCAACTTCCACACGAAGGTACGTCAGGAGTTCTTGCAACTCCTTCTCGGCTGTGGCTGTCAATGATGAGCCATGTTGTTGTTGTCCCGAGCCTGCATTGTCTGTTGTAGACGATGGTAATCTTAGGTTGGCTTCTTTCTGGTAATAACCAACGACGGTGTTTGTTGGCAATGCCTTTAACATAATATCCGTCATCATGGTTGCATAACTGGCAGGACTGACGTTTAATCCTTTCAGACTGCGTATGTGACACTGCGCATAATCTAACAGCTTTCGAAGATTGTAAACGTCTTTCGAAGAATCAACTGCTGGTAAAGCCCGCAGTCGGCGTAGATGGTCCTGTACAATACGCCGGTTATCTCCGAAACCGCTTTTCAAAATCTCGATGGCATCGTAGCACTCGGCCGTCACTTGCAGCCCAGAAATGGTGGTGGCTGCGTTTCCTTTTAGAAGAGTCTTTAGATATTGAAAGTTTTCTTCTTGTATCCTTGTATCAGGTTTTTGTTTTCCTCAACATTGGTCCTAAACTGCTCCCAAAACGAAGGCCAATGGTAGAGCTGTCCGTCAAATGTCTGCAGCTGGAGTGTGGAGCAAGCTAGATTTCCTTGTGGGATATGCGATCCTCGAGCGTCAGGAATAGCCTTGCAGGTAGAGACTGGGATGTCGTAGGACAATGGTTTTGACGCAATTGCCACTTCCGAACCTTCAGCTGTCCCAGCATTTCTAGGGCAGCGTCTTGATATGTCAACACAGCTTCAAACTCTGTAGCGAACTCGTCCTCTGGAATAAGCTCTTCCAGCTTGGCGTTAACTTTACCCAAATCTGTGTTGTTGCCATTCAATCGAAATGAAATCTTTGCACTGTCAGCACTTTCCATCACGGCTTTGGCTTCATTGATGAGATGCGTATTCATCTGCCGTCGTGCCGTTCGCTTCTCTTTCAGTGCTCTGACGCGATTTGTCTTGCTTTAACAATGCGTGACCATGCTCACCTCAGTCAACTGGTCTATTGGCTGTCACGGCGAAAAGCAGCGGCATATGTCCCTTCAGGATTTTCTTTCCGGTTTTCTTCTATAAGGTTGCCGCTGTCCTCACGATATGCTTGCTGCCTTCCGTTCTAAAGTTCCCGATGAGCATGGTTAGCATTTATTGTCCCATTGAGTACTCCAGATGGCTTTCAGCACCACTTTCTGAAATAACTGGTCACGGCATTTGAATAAACAAGAATATATTTACATTGTTTACACATAGCAGTTAGAACAGTCCATGGCAGACTTCTTCTTCTTTCTCTTCTTTCTTGACGTTGAGAGTTGACGCGTTCTTTTCAACGGCCTCTTGTTCATCATCATCTTCTCAAGGAAACACAAATAGTCCACAGGCACTCCACTGCCCCAAAATAGGCACGACCATTCGAGAAAAGATGCGCCTTGGCTCCAAAGGTTCTGCAGAAAATAAATTGTAACATAAAATTTGGGGGCAGCCTTTGGTAGCGGTATTTAGTGCACCTGGGTCAAGTTCAATCCTCTTTGTCAAACTCCATATTCTCAGATTAAACAAATTTCATGTGAGGATTGCTCAAGGTTCAAAGTACAAAGCTAGGCATCTAATCAATCTACACACTGTCATAGGGAATCACTGCACACGCTCTTTTGTGTGAAAGCGCGTCGATATATACCAACACCTACACTCGGCATAAATATTTTACGTGCTCACACCATATGCTTTATTATTACTTGATCAATACGCCGATACTATTGTAGATCTCACTCTATAGCGAGTTTGACCCCTTGTGTGTACACTACACTCTTTGGAGCAATGACGGGTGGTGGTGCTTCTAACCTCTCACGGATGTGGAGTAGATGGTGCCCGTGCTGAACGTACACCCCTCTGTGCAATCTATAAATTTCAATGTTTTTTGCACTGTATTTATGACCGAACACAATTTTAGCCAGAAAGGACCATTTCAAGCCGTAAAATAGCTTGAGCGTACGAACTAAAAGGCGTTATTTTTGTCTCGGTTTATGCTGTCGGGGTGCTTTTGAGGATTCTGCTAATCATTACATAAAAATAACACCCCAGAACTAGACCTAAATGAATGAAAGACAGAAGTGAGCGCTCAATTTTAATATAGCTTTGTTCCGAGGTGTGATATTTGCAGTATTAACTAGCATGAAAACTATAAAAATAGAAGCACGGGATAAAGTAGCCGGCGTCCAAACAAACAGGCAAGGCTGCTCACTGAATCACACTTTGGTGTGTAGCTTGTAGTACACCTCAGAAAAAACAACTCTTTTCGAAAGAAATGAATTAACTAATTGCGGACAGTTGATCACCGAGAGCTTCTGTAATAATTTGGCCTGTCCGACAATAACCACATCATCCCGGAACGCGAAGAAGCACGCGTACTTAGAAAAATTCGGGGCCAAGAATTGCCCCACTTGCTATCGCTCCCGCTTGAACGCGCTAAAAAACGCCACCGGAGTGCTCAGGCCACGCGTTCGCGTGTTCCCTTTCATAAAAATTGACACTGCACGCGCGCCTCCGCTTCCGAAGGAACACATTGAGGCACCCTACCTATACACAACAATGCAAGTGTTCGTCCGGATCACAGCGATGAGAATGCCAGACAAAAACAACATAGCACTTTTGAAGAAAAAAACTGAACAGCGAGAGAACAGTGTTGGTCTTTGTCCCTAATGAATTTCCACAGAACAACGTAATTGTGTGCAAGAATAGCAAGGTGGCGGGGAGATAGGAGAGAAAGTACACTGTCATACGCCGAATCTGTGTTTATCTAGCGCCTCGGTTGTTTACGAGTGCGTTGTAGTTGTTCTTATCTCAATGTTCAGCGTCCACTGCCTGCAAGCATCCTCGTTAGAAAAGATAGGGCATAGGTAAGAGAACTTCTTATGCGATAAAATTGCCTGGCATGTAAATAAGTAACATCCGTTTACGCGTAGCCAAGGTGTCGAGTAATTATTTGGGAGTAGGACCCCCTATCCCCCTAAAAGTTTTGATTTTACGAGTGTATACCTGTTTACACATGCACATATACTGAAGTAGGCACGCAAATACGTAAGGCGTGACTAGGCCGCCCACCTCCACCCTAAAAATGTGGGTACACCTCTAACACATCGGGGCCTCATAGCCACAGTATTACAGCCATGATGTTTAATTGCTGGTGTTTTTTCGTATTGTGTTCCATGAATTCATAAATCTTACACTCTAGTAAAGTGAGGGGTAAAAGTTCACGGCTCCCCTTGCACATTCGCCCAAGACGACTCGAATGCGAAAGCCCTGCTTTTTCTGTTCATTTGATATACTAAACGTGTCTCGGTCTCTTTCGAAAGTTTGCTGCACATGGCGAGGTTTTTTCCTGCCTTAGGAACAGAAGGCATTGCAGGATTCTTGATCTGACCTGTTTTTGCACTACCTCTGCGATCAGCACACCCTTGATCAAGCGACGATGTGATGAGATGGCATCATCATGCAACGGCACGTGGTGTGGCGTCAGGTGACGTCGCAAATTTTGATGATCTGTGACATCATGACGACGTCATTTGGTGGCTCCACCATGTGATGATTTTTTTTTTTTTTGCTTTCGTCGTGTTGATGCTGCCTACGAGGGAAGCTGACGCCGCCAACAGTCTATTTATGTGTTCGATGGGATATATAACGTGTACGCCTTGAATACTTTGAGTATTTATGCACACGTCAGTGTTCTGAATGCCACACTTGTAAAACCTAATTCAGTGGTGCAGACGCTCATAGAGACCTGATCATCCTTGTACACGTATTCAGCCATCTGCGTAGAGAGTTTCTCGCTGTGCTGAGTTTTACTTGATAAATAAATGACTTTTGCGCATGAAATGTTACAGTGCGAAGATAAATTCAAGAAGAATTAAAGGACATGCACGTATGTCGTTTTTCCTCCTTTTTTTTTTACTATAGCTTATAGTTGGTCAGTATACAGTCTGCGAGGTCTCGGTTACGGCGTTAAAAACACATTCCGAAAACTATCCACCCATTAGTCGGAAATCATCTGGAAGGATGAAAGAAGTCATTAGCTTGCGCCCTCATGTTTTACATCAGTCATCTAGAGGTTCTCTCTGTGCATCACTCAGCGTATCCCGAGCATTCTTCAGAATTCCGACAAGGTAATTTCGTGATGGGAGCTATCGTGGCCGGCAAACGCGGTCGGCTTGGCACCATGCGTTCTCTGTCCGGCTGCACTTCAGCTGTTCGTCAACCAAGTTTCTAAGCAAGTTCTTGAAAATTTGTGGCGTTGTTAACCGTACACTAAAACGCTTCCTAAATTTCTTCACACTTTTGAAGTGAATGCGAACATCGCGTGCAGAATGCCGTCGCGATCAACGATTCTACACGTGGAAGCCGCCGGAGCACCACAATTTTAAGAATTCCTCCTCCTTTCTGGGTTTTTTGTGCCTCCGTATGACGTGCCATTCGAATATCTCTGACGCGCCGATCAAAATGTGTTGTGATTGGTCGAGGAAGAGCATAAAACTTCCGGCCAGTCTGCAAGCAGCTGTCCGCGCTGCTTGTTGCTGTTCGTCGTGCTGCCCGCGCGCGTGTGCCAGTTCACCAGTCAGCTCACGAATCAGGCGTGCACGCAACGCAGGGTCCACACCGACACGATTCCGTGGTTCGCCAACAAGCGAGCAGTCGCAGCGCAACTGACGGTGTCGGCGGACAGAGTCGCGGCAACCGGAAGTAGATGGTGTTTAAAGCAGCGTGTCAGCGAAGACGTATGCCACGCGAGATTGGGAGGGGCATGGGACGGGCGCTCGGCGAGAGGGCAAAGCGTCTTGGGAGAGGATACCGTGGATGGAAGTGCAGAAGAGAGCGAAATGAGTGATCGTCGCGGTTTCGATAATCAAAGTCGTCTAATGCCCCTGTCACACGACCACCACTGAACTCAGTTAAACTCTGTCAACGTAGATCTCCCCTAGGAAGTTCGACGGAGATTGAGTTGTGGGGGTGTCACACGGCAATGTCAAGGTTGTCATGATGCCGCGAGGGGACTCAGCCAGCGCTGTTGGATTTTCGCAGAAGTATAATAATTTAGTCTCTGGATGCTTTTTTGTGGATCTTCGTTTTGCCGATTTACAAAAACACAATATTGAGTAGGTCTGAAGTGAACAAAAAATCAAAATTATTTCAAATGAAAACGCATTCACTAAATTGAGTGACGCTGGCAGTGACGATGCCACCTTGTGCCCAACGCTACGTTTGTTTACATTGCGCTGTTCTTGAGTAATAGTTGTTTTTGTAGCCCGTGTATGAAAGTTATTGTGTTTTCTGCTATCGTGAGCGCACTCCAATGTTGCCCTTGAATTAGGTCGGGTCCCATTACCCATTCCTGCAGCCGTCGAAGCAGGTGACGATAATGCAGCGCTGCCAGTCGTTCCTCTCACGGGCAAACATAAACACGGTGACTACAACAACCAAACGCATGGACGAAATATTTTTGAATGGCGGTGCCCGCCCCGACTGCGTAAGGGTGGCCGTGTGACACGGACCCCTTCTCTTTTGTCGTAAGGACGAGGGAGTAAAACGGTGTTCGCGGGTGCCCGTGTGACAGGGGTATAACTTCTCTATTATGACACAGCTACAAAAAATTCTCTGAATTTTGAGATATGGGTGGTTTACGGGCCTTTCAAAGCACCCCCACCCCCCCTTACCTGATTTCTCTCATCTATGGTGAAGGATTTAGGTGCACGATAAAAAGTGATTAAGGTCTAGTAGCAGTCGCTGTTGGGCTAGATGGTGCATTTCTGAATACAAAAGTCGTTTTCTTGCCAAAATCGCAACCACACGAACGGAGAAAACACATAGAAAGGACGGGCACCTGTCCTGTCGATCTATTTTATTTGTCCGTGTGGTTGTTATTTTGGCGCGAAGTTGACTATTCAATGATTTAGGTTCAAGCAAGGTTGAAATTTTCGAAGCCCTCAAATATGGCGTCTCTTTAAATCATATGGTTCTTTTTATATGTAAAACCCCAGTGAAAATTATATTATTGCTTTAATATGGTACACCTCCTTTAACGTGATATACATTCTTTTTATTCACTAAAACATATTATGTCACCATGTGCCTATAAAATGATGAAACTTCTTCGAAAGATGCTGATAGGAACTGACGCCAGGGAAGGAGCAAATAGTTGAGCGCCCGCACTTGATCGAGAGCCACGAAACATGTGAAGACCACGTGGGCAAGTACAGGCACACCGTGCAATTTCCTAGAAAATATCCGTCATTTTGTTTTCTTTTCTTTATTTGTAGTATCGTGTTCTTGTGACGTGAACGCGCATTTCACACCTATCTTCATTTCTTCATTTTTTTTTGGAAGGGAAAAAGGGAGAGGGTCCTCCGAATTGTCCATAAGCTCCTCGTGTTAGATTGATCGTTTTCTGTGCCTTTTTTTCCGAGGCTTTGGATACGTACGCACACAGAAGTAATCCTACCATTTTAAAAACCTCCATATTATTTCTTTTTCATGGAAAAAACAGCGTTTTGTCATTTTCTAAGCACATCCCAAAACAAGCGCACAGCATTCATTCCCCACTCAGCAGTCGCTAATGAAACTTCCCTGCACGAAAGAAACATGAAGGAAATATGGAACGCTGTTTATCTGTTTAGTGGTACAAGTGCACTAGATTTATTTTGTCCTGATTCTGTTATGAAGGCAAATTGAAAAGGGGAGCTCACTTCTGTTTACAGAGAACGCGTAGGTTGCGTTCACATTAAACTAGGTCGAAGGAATGAGAAAGAAAGAAGAGCGCAGCAGTTTCCGCATTCGAAGAAACGATTTTGCTTCCGCTTCAGCAAGCGCCTGCACTGTGCATCAGGCGGGTATATTGTCTTTTTAAGGTGCTGCGTTAGTGAAGTGCGCATTACAATGATATTGCTTTTTTTATAGCTGCTTCAAAATACTCGGAATTGAAATTCCGGTGTTGTCGCTGTATTGTATTAAACTGCAGAAAAAGTAAACTTGAAGTGTCAAGAAATAGAATTGTACTCAGCGAAACGCTTGCTCCAATGCGGTTCGCTACTATAGTAAGTGACTAAGCTGCGAGCATGCTGAGCAGGCTTTTTTTAGTATTATTAAATGGATACAAGGCGAGGTTGTTGCCAATGCGTGGCTCCGGCTACTCCTCTTCTCTTGCTCAAAAGTCGACATCGCATATTTTGTAGCAAACACAGGGCTATACATATGAAAATAGCACAACGCTTACGCAGTGAGTCCACAATTTTCAATACTAAGTGTCAACACCACACAGAGTTTGTAAAAACACAAGTAATCACGTCAATTTAGGTGTTCACACAAAACATGAAAGTTCAATAAAATGTCTAAGGTGATCTTGTCGCTTAAGTACTGAACTGTTTTCAGAAAAGTTTTCCCAAAAATATTGTATTAAAACACGACAATATTTTTTGAAACATGCCGGTTAACAGAGGCGATAATACATTTTTTCGTTTAGTTCTTTTGAGATATTTCTATCTCCTCTAGAAATAAAACGACTGTTAGCGCTGCAGTGGCTTGTAGCTTTCCTTTTGGACATGGACCCAACATTTTTGCAATTGATGAAGGTCGCTTATCCAAAGAATCCAAAGAAAAGATTCTTTCGAAGTACGTCATGATTGTTTTCCTTTTTGAACGTCAGTATGCAGCCAGGCACTCTGCTCTCAACACAGTGGTAATATTTACAAAGGATCACCAGCAAATGAAACCTCTGGATGATATGCGAAAAAGTTTGCTTTATAACGTGTTCTCGGCTTCATTTTTATGGGCGCCGCTTTCCAGTTCGCAAGACATGAACCAGCGACAGGATGGATTAGTTGTAAATCTTTATGCTGCCACGATGAATCGTTGAGACTTTTTCTCTATCATATTGTTGCTGGGAAGATTTATTCAATGACAGCGCGTATATAGCTAACACCGCGCTGAGCGCACAGTATTGCAGCCACGAAGGGCAGCTCGAGAGTTCAGCCCACATCAACGCGTTCGTCTTTCTCCTTTTGAGTGTAATTTTAGCGCTTGTGCCGGAGTGACAGTTCCATACACGTGTCAATATTATCGAATGAGTTACATTTACGCAACATATGCAATACTTTTGTTTTATTGCGACAGAACGAACGTTTACAGTGCCCAGTGTTTTTATAGGCACGTTTATATTGCCGGCGTCATAACCACGCGACATTATCAACCATATACACAAATTATTACACTTATGATCGTCGCAGTAGTCTGGTGTTTGGCGTGACCGCAAGGGTTGAAAAGAAGTCGGCAATGCTTTTAGTCCTGCTTACTTAATCTACATGCTGCTGTTTATTTGAGGAAGCCACACTTGAGCTTACTGACGCGACTGGTCCATTTAATATGCATGCAATGAACCACCAACAATGAAGGAGATATTGCATGCGTCCCAAGTTATCTTTTTTTTTGCCAACAACAATACCAGCTGGTGCCCAGTGCTCCATTGATGCGGAAGTCACAGTGCCGCAGTGCATGCAAATGTGCACGAGCGGCGTGAGAAGCGCAAGAAAAGGGGCGATGAGTGAACACGACTCGGGCAAGAACTTGGGTGTCGAAAGCCTGCTTCTCTTTCGATCGTTGTATACAACAATAGAAAGGTTAAGAGCGAGAGGGAGGGACAGAGAGGGTAATATTGCGACATGAGTTGTGCCTTCATGAAACTACCTTATTCGTCATAAAAAATTTGCCGATCCCACGTACAGTGGGAATCGATGGTATGCGAAGCACCAATGGGGAAGGTTGATATGTCACTTTAAAATCAGCACAACGTTATAAGGAGGATTTAAATTAAGCCGTACGTGATTTCCATGCCGTAATTATCATGTTCGGATGTGTTCTTTAGCATCGTCATCTATTCACGTCACGTGATACCAAATTTATTATCACGTGATACTAAATTCAGTATCAGAGCTATTGATTAAGCATATCGTTTGTATGCAGTAACCTTGGTGCCTTCAAAGCCCACTGGTTCGTTCCCATGCGTTGAGATATCACTTGGCTGATGATCGGCTTCTTGAACTAATTCTTTTTTTTTGAAAGGTGATCGTATAGAAATTAGTAGGCGTAGACTGTCAATGTTCCTAGTCAACCTAAGACAACCTTGTTTTATCTGCAGCTGTTGCTTCGAGACTATTAAGACAACCGTCACCTAGTAAAACGTAAAACGGGTACAAAAGTTCTATTCGTGTGGTACACAACCGTTACGAGACCTCTACACGTGGAAAAAAATGTTTTTTTTCAATTCAAAAGGTAATTTTATGATATCTTCAGAGTCCACATCCACTGAAGAATTACCGTGATTTGTGCTAGCTGGTTGAAGTGCATTTTTGAAAAAGAGGTTTGCAGCGCGAATATAGAAGTGCTGAAGACAGTAGAACAGAAGCAGAACAGTAGGAGTAAAAAAGAAGGCAAATAGGCACGCACACTAGGGCTGACTACCAATTGATCTCTTTTTTTTTTATGGCACACGTTGAAATATGAATGCAAACATATAAAAATAATTTTTTGAAGTGCCCATTTTTAACACGACAAACTTCGTTCAGTTGACTGATTAAACTAAGGAAGAAGTGCAGAATGATTGCAATTAAACGACTGTAACAGGTCCAAAAGAGTGAATTCTTTTTCAAAGCTACCGAAGGCTTACTTACACGTTTGTTGTCATATTTATCAATACATTAGCCCACTGCGAATTCTCATGTTACTTGGCTTTACACAGAGACGCACACGCAAAAGCACACAAGTTCTCCTCTCGAGCAACGCGCTTCCTTCGTGCATCGTTGCCATCGAGGTCCCGTGTGAAGTTGACTCGAACAGCCCCCCCCCCCCTCCTCACAATGGAAGACGCACTCACGCTGTCTTCACGAGTCGTCGGCGCGAATACTGCCACTCGAAAAGAATATTTAGCAAGAAAAAAAACTCAATGGCATGCACAGCGATTCAGCTGTAAGAAAAAGACCCTTTTTACATTATTCGAGGAATTCTTTTACAATCCGTGAAGTCTTGGAGGAAATGTATGTTATAACGCATGCCAAGTGGAGACTGGCTCAATACTGAGCGGCTCTCAGCATGCTTTTTGAAATGCATGTAGGTTGGCTTTTAAACCAGAGTGCTTTCCCTTAAATACCTTTCCTTCGCAGACTACTTTCCTTGCTCCAAGTGTGTTCACCCCTCCACATCCCGGCGGTGGAGTAGAATCAGCAAAAAATACTTTTTAAGCACCTTGCTAGAATGCGACGCCTCACTGTAAGTTCTCTCGTATACACAGAGATAAAGGGGTAAATGAAAGATAGGAAACTCACGAATGAGCAATAAATAAAACAAAATTTTGCTAGTCTGCGGTCGAGGCTGTTCGTGTGACAAACAGGCTTACTTATAGCACATTTATAGTAACTATTTCGAAACCTGGAAATTGAGCATTCGTCACTAATGCGTCGTAATTTTCGTGCGTGATGGGCACATACCGAAAATTGTCTGAGCCTCCTCCGTCTGCATTGGCGCGATTCATCAACTGTCTACTGATACGATCACTGTTTAGAAACATTTTTTTAATTCACACGTAACACCACTTTTTTTCTCATATGATTCGCACAATACTCGCGTTAAGTTAGGTGCTAGGGCAATGCAACCTGGTTTATGGCTGGCGAAGCCTTTAGGACCGCTTTTCAAAACAATTATGCACACCTTCTCGAGTTTCACGCTAAAATTGTAGAGATACAAAAACTCTAATGACCGCCCTAAGACGCATGCATCATTATCTCTACCTAGACATGGGCTCCTAGATACCGTAGTTTATCAAGCAAAACCATGCCTGCAGTGACCACGTTCACTTCACTCTTTTCGTTTGCCTCAAGGAAGATAATTTTGAGGGTTTCTTTCTTTTTTTTTGACACTACCTTAACGAAAATCCGCAGACTTGCACGACTTATACTCGTAGCATTTATAAGAGCTTGTTATACGAGATTTGTTAAGCAGAGAATAATTTCAGAGTTGAAACTTCACTAAGATTGTGTAGAGTTTGCGCAAAGTAAAGAGTGAGTAGAAAGCAGTTTCGTACCATGATTGTTATCAACTTTCGCTTTATTCACGCCTGACTCACCCCTTATTCAGTAACTGCTTGACGGCCACACTACCACTGTTTAAAGCGATGCGAGTTGTTCTGTTTTTCTCAGCAGAACCGAAAACGTTAGGTTACCTATTTTTTGACACCTACTGGCGTGTACCTAGTGCTTACTCTGCACCACTACTGGCTCCTCATACAACAGGTGTCTTGGCAAAGAAAACAAAAGTATCTACTGTTTGCTCTTCTGTTTTTGCTTTGGTGAGATCATGTTAGGAAAAGTCATTCTCAAGAAACACGAAAAAAATGCGAGAAGGCATATAAAGAAGCTGGAAATTGTGAACATTTAAAGAAATATAGCAGGGATATCAAGCCCGCTGTTGCGAAAGAGAAAGAGTGCATTAACTATATAGTGAAGAAGAAAACTTTTCATCACATATAGCAGCCAAGAAACTGTCTGAAATTAAAGTTTTCTCACACCGCTTCACTTTGAAGGTGCACACTTAGTGCGTTGCCTTTTTGCACTTTTAAAGATTGGAAGTTGATCCCGGGGGTGGCGGCTTGCTCGATTTACCAACCAGCGTTGCCGGCTCTGAACGTTATAACAGACACTTAGAAAGCGCATTGAAGCAGTGATACAAAAACAAAAGAAAAAGTAAACCTCGGCACAAGTTAGCGAATTGATAGCTCACCCCTTCGTCCTACAGCGGACAATAGAGTATAAAAAAAAAAGCTGCACTCATTCATTCCCAGGCAGTTTATGAGATAGAAAAGGTAGACTACAGAAGGCGAAAACTTTATTAAGCTCAATGTTTCGCCGGAGCCATGTTCACATCTTGAACGAGCTCCACTACACTTTTCAATGCTTGTTTTGTTCTGCGCAGACCTGCATTCCTCTCCAGCAACACTCCTCAACACACTGAAGGTGAAAGGGGTATCTTATAAGTAGTAATCACCCTCCTGTTAACCGTGTCTGTCTAATAACAGCTTACTTTTAAAATAGGACAGGAGAGAGAACGTATGTGTGAAATGTACAAGTGTTTTTCGACAAAAGAACGTTCGTAGATCGGAACACAATTGACAACGGAATGACAAGACTATCTATCTATCTATCTATCTATCTATCTATCTATCTATCTATCTATCTATCTATCTATCTATCTATCTATCTATCTATCTATCTATCTATCTATCTATCTATCTATCTATCTGCTTACGTCTAAGTGCTCTCGTGATCCCCCTCTCCCCGCTTGGGTAAACCAAGATTAGTATGCGGGTAAGCTTGTTTGGCGAATATGAATTACTGATCATGACCTCCCGTCGCGTAAGTCGTCAAAGACTTTTCGCCAGACGGTGGCACAAACCCGAAGGCGACTGTGTGCCCCTGCTATGCGGTTATGTGCCACGTGTGATCGACACTTCATATCTTCCCAAGAGCTTCGACGACACAAATGGGCAATTTTAACGTGTTACCGTTAAGAAAAATCAGATATTGGAAGCGTTGAACAGACAAATGCAAAAACTACATGTTATGATCCCAGCAGGAATCAAAGCCCGGCCTTCTTCGTGTCAATCAAGAACTATTTTGCCACAGAGCCACGCCAGGGTTCAGAACTACTTTTAAAATAGACCCTAATGTTTATGAAACATCAATTGTGGTTGCGGAGCGCACTGTACAATTTTATAAACATTAGGTACGTACAGTCGCGTGCTATATCAAGATTATCGCGTGAGCTTCAACCTCTCCAGCGTCCCAAGGGCCTAGCGGTAGGTTTCGGAAGAACGGAAAACACGCGTTTGCCCTCTTCTCACCATCGTTGCCTGTTCCATGCGACAACAGTCACCCAAACACAAACTCTACACACTTTTTCTCAATTTTGAGCTCCCCTTTATAATCGCGATCCAAGTGCATCCTTCGTCAGCTTTTTTGCAGCTGATTATTGAATGGCTTCAAAAGATGTGTTCCAGCAAGTGCTAGGCACTACTTCGTTTAAACTTCTTCCTCTTAAGAAAGTGATCGCTGCTTAAGGAAGAGCAAAAAAAAAGAGTGAAGCTTGCGTGATACCACCATGTCCTCGAAAGTGTATTTTGTGACGCGGCGCTGTTGTTGTTCTTGGTCGACGCTTGCCCGATAACCTTATAACGATATGATGACATGGCAGGCGCTGGCATTCCAACATGTGTTGTAAAAATATAGCGGCTAAGGCGGGTTCAGTGTTTCAAAAGTTGAATTGGGCCTCTGAATGACAAACACAACAAAGGCTTTTTTGTGTACGCAACTGAGTTTATGGGAATACTGTTGCGAGGGGCCTCATTTTGAAGACGACCAACTAGTGAATGCGTCTCCGTACAGTAAATTATTCGACAGCACTATGCATTCACTGCGCTTTATCAAATCTCGCTAGGTGAAGTGCTACTGCCTTTTTGTATATTGTACGACTGAGGAACATGGACCGTTCGAATTTAGACACCACGCAAGATGTGACTGCGAAAGTGAACAGTGTATAGGCTACATTCTCAGATACTTCAATTTTGAAAAGTTCGTTCTGCACTCGTTTACACTTTTGCCAGACAGTTTTTCAAGCATTCATTTGGTAAAAAAACTATCAGTTCTTTTCAGATGCGCATGACTATTTTGAATACTTTTCCAGTACTTAAGTCAATTTGGCTAGTTTTTGACTATTATACCAACTTCGTCGCTATTTTTTTCAATTTAGGCCTGGAAAACTCAGCGTTCCTAACGACAGAAGCATAATAATGAGCAAAACTAAACGTAACCTAAAGAAAAAATGAAGAAAGAAGACATAAAATCTTTGGGGGATTACGTCACCTTTGTTGGGTGACATTCGTAGTGTGGTTAGAACTCTTTCGTATTTGTTTCTATAGCGTTGAGACATTGACCGCACAACAAAGAAGGTGTATTTATTATTATTTGTGTCAGCCACTTTTGTGCGCTTCAAAAAAATACAAATTACATATCGCGAAAGTTTCTGTGCTCTAGTGGACAGCGATCAAAGAAGCTGTTCATTGAACATAAGCACATGTGTATCAAGCTCTGCTGAGGAAGTCTTCAGAAAATTAATGCTGAGGAACGCCGTAAGTGTACTGGTTTTGTGGCGTGTTCTCGTGTATGTTAGTGTTTATCCTGCGGTTTTCTTCATTTCTCGCCTAATTCAGTAATTTCTCTGAAATTTAGTCGCATACAACGAACAAAGTTGTTTTCAAGTTACTAGTGCGTGTCGCAATATTAGGTCCCATTTTCGCTAAAACTCAATTCAAATGGGAGCTCTTGTGTCTCTTTCTGTTTTTAACTAAAAATGGTCTTTCTTCTTTGCTTCGTTTGTTGATCATGACTCTCATGTGCACCAACCTCTTCTAATAAATCTCTTTAAACTCAACTTCTGCACTCTAGTTCAAGTGCGGCGTATAACTATGAACAATGGCTGTGTAGTTTCTATATGTTCTGGTGAAGACCGGTTTTTCATGCTTTGGTACCTCACAAAAGTTTTGTTGTGAGTAAGTTTGAGGAAAGCTAAGTAGTGGTTCGTATAAGCGAATATGTGAAATGTATGCAGGAAATACTAAAATTGTCAGCGCTATGTTAGCTTTTCAAAACCCTTGAGTATGTATGGACCGGAAAGGCAAAGTAACTACCAATATGAATGGGATAGTAAAATTAGTGGAGGAGTTTTACAGAGATCTGTACAGTAGCCAGCACAACCACGACCTTAATATACCAACTAGCAGTAACCTAGATGACACTTCACCCGTAATTATGGAAGAAGTCAGAAAAGCCTTGGAGAGCATGCAAAGAGGCAAAGCTGCTGGAGAGGATCAGGTAACATCAGATCTGCTGAAAGATGGAGGACGGATTGTGTTAGAAAAACTAACGACCCTGTTTACGAAGTGTCTCCTGACGTGAAGAGTCCCAGAATCTTGGAAGAGTGCTAACATCATCCTAATACATAAGCAAGGAGATGACAAGGACTAGAAAAATTACAGACCGGTCAGCTTGCTCTCCGTAGTATACAAGCTATTTACAAAGGTAATTGCTAACAGAATTAAGACAACATTAGAATTCAATCAACCAAAGGAACAAGCAGGATTTCGAACAAGATACTCAACAATCGACCACAATCATACTATCAATCAGGTAATAGAGAAATTCTCAGAATATAGCCAGCCACTATACATAGCATTTATAGATAATGAGAAAGCGTTTGACTCAGCAGAAATATCAGCACTCATGCAGACACTGCGGAATCAGGGCGTCGATGAAGTATATATAAACATCCTGGAAGAAATCTACAGGGGGTAAACTGCTACCATAGTGCTTCATTAAGAAAGCAACAGAATACCAATCAAGAAAGTTGTGAAGCAGGGGGATACAATCTCCCCAATGCTATTTACCGCGTCCTTACAAGAAGTTTTCAGAGACCTAGATTGGGAACAGTTCGGGATAAAAGTTAATGGGGAGTATCTTAGTAACCTGCACTTGGCCGATGACATCGCATTGCTGAGTAACTCAGGGGACAAATTGCAACTCATGATTACGGAGCTAGACAAGGAGAGCGGAAAAGTAGGTCTTAAAACTAATCTTCAGAAAACGAAATTAATGTACAACATCCTTGGAAGAGAACAGCGCTTTGAGATAGGTAATAGTGCACTTGAAGTTGTAAAAGACAATGTCTACTTAGGACAGGTAATTACCACGGAGCCGAACAACGAGACTGAAGCAACTAGAAGAATAAGAATGAGTTGAGCCCATTCTGCAGCACTCTCAAATCATGACAAGTAGATTGCCACTGTCCCTCAAGAGGAAGGTACATAACAGCTGCATCTTGCCGGTACTTAGCTACGGAGCAGAAACCTGGAGACTTATATAAAGGGTTTACGATAAATTGAGGACGGCGCAGTGAGAAATGGAAAGGAAAATGGTAGGTGTAACCTTAAGAGACAAGAAGAGAGCAGAATGGATTAGGGAACAAACCAGGGTTAATGATATCGTAGTTGAAATCAACAAGAAGAAATGGACATCGGCCGGGCAGGTAAAACGTAGACAGGATAACCGCTGGTCATTAAGGGTAACTAACTGGATTCCTGTAAAAGGCGGGTGGGTTAGGGGGAGACAGAAGGTTAGGTGGACAGATGAGTTTAAGCTTGCGGGTATAAATTCGCAGCAGCGAGCACAGGACCGAGTCGACTGGCGGAACATGGGAGAGGCCTTTGTCCTGCAGTGGACGTAGTCAGGCTGATGATGATGATGATGTTGGTTATGGTGTTGTTGTTGTTGTTGATGATGATGATGATGATAGTTAGTATGAGGCACCAATTACCAGCGTGTTGGGTGCAGCGCAATCAATGCGGCTGATGATCCTGTCGACTGCGCCAGTTAATTTCCTCCTCCTCGACTAGCATCAACACTAGCTAAGGAAGGAAGATGTTCGAGGTTCAGGATGGGTCCCCTCGAAGACTCGTTGCACGATGGCAGCGCGAAGGAAGAGCCGTAGTCCGGTGAAGAGACGTTTTATTGCAGCCTCAGGCTACTGCCCGAGTCCAAGCCCGAACATCCGCTCCCTATTTCAGATTCAAACACTCTCTTTTCAACCCTCAGTTGAAGAAGGAGTGTTCACACAAACCAATCACATGTTGGGACTCGCATCATCACAACCAATCGCACAAACACTTTCATAATGGACACTGCATTGGTAAAAACCACGTTAACAAATATTACATGCAAAGGGATACGTTCTCCGGTGTCACACTCTCTCCCATGCCAGGCCGTGCTGTCTCCGTCGGCCGACTTCCATCGGCAGCCGTTCTCACGCTCGAGCCCCGTCAATTCTATCATTAATTGTTGCTCTTCGTAGAATGATAATGATGTTGTTGTTGTTGATGATGATGATGATGATGATGTGGACCGGAATGTAAAAGATTATTTTAGCTCCAGAACCTCTTAATACAGCTCGCACCTGGAGACGCCAATACACTGGGCAGTGGCAGTACAAGTTCCCAGATAAGCAAAGGGCCATGCCTTACAGCAAATATTATCTGTAGTAGTTAAGGGGGTCGCAGCTTCAAGTAAATCATTTTTTTTTCTAGATAATACGCACTGGCGTGAAAATTTAAAAGCAACTTCGAATGAGACACTTCATATTCTGCGCAGTCTACTTTTGTGCGTTTCGACAAAAGAGCACCATTCCACACAGCGTTTGCCAAACGCGAAACAAGCTTAGCCTCTCCTAGATGGTAAACGATCACATGTAGTAAACAGCTTAGGCGCAAAAAAAGGTAACAACGGACTAATAGAACAACGAGGATAAGCGGTAACTTCCAACTAAAATTTTATTGCAAACCACCACTAACAAAAAGAACTTGATTACTTAAATTCACCAGCACGTGGTTTTTCCATGCAAATTCACTGCTGTTTTGTTTTTATTTTTGTACATTCATTGGTTAGTTTGCGATGTCATGTGACAGGTATACATTCTTGGTGGTTCTTAGTCCATTGTTACCTTTTTTTGCGCTTCAGCTGTTTAAGACATGGAATAACAACTAGCCTGCTCCCACAGCTTGAAGCGTTCACAGCTTGGCGTGAATTTATTTTGCCTAGACTTGTACCACAAGGCCTCTCTTTCCGCACGTATTGGTGGACGTATATTTCATGAAAGCTTAGGCGCACCACTTCTTTCCTTGACGCTTTAGAACCCGAATACTGTCATTTAAATTTCTGAGAAAGACTGCGTGATGAGTGTGGCAACGGTCTTTGTTTTCCAGGAAAGCCAGCAGCCGCGAGTAATACCTCACGTAATTGCTTTCTTTCTTTAAAAAAATGAACGAAGCCTAAGCTTTGATGCTCGCTTCTTTAGAACAAGTTTTCATATTCCAACTTCCGCATTACAGCGAATATTCTGGCATCAGTCTATTAAAAAGTCATAGAAAAACTGAAACAAGGCAACAATAGCTCTTTTCAGAGATCATTCAGTGCTTGTTATTTTTTTCACTGTTCTACGATAAAATATGGCAAAGTTACTAGAACAATATGTTGTAACTCTCGTTACACTTGCACTCAACGTGAAATCGCTGTCACTCTGTTCACCAGTCAAACCAACTAGTGCTGGGATGACAATAAAGTATCGCTATTTGGTCATGAAGCGGTGTCTCGTTCAGCGCAGGCATTTGGTACGTTTGGTTCCTATATTCAAACACCTATTCATTGTGCATACACTCCTTCGATGAACCATGTAGCCTTGGTTTTGATTTACTTTCTTGAGCGAGCGAAGCAACACTACAATATTCAGACTGGTGTCTGAATGTTCATGTTCCGGCAACACACCGTGAACCTCAAACATTTGATATTGCTTGCGTTTCTGAAGTATGTTGATCAGGAAGACGTTCTTGGTGCGCGCTTTTTTTTTGTCATCGCCATCATCATTATCAATATTATTTTGACACCATTACCACGTTGTTTCAACTGTCTGCAGCAATCTCGAAGTTTATGATGTGCGAAGGTGAAAAACGAGTTTTGTTATGTAATTGTGCGCCCATTTTTTCACTCTCGTTTTGTTAAAAAGTGTTAGAAAGGAGGAAAGCACCAGCATTACCAGGTGTAGCTCAACGTCTTTTTATGTAACAAATGTTGGCGGCCAATAATTACGTTTCTGGTGATCTAAACAAAGCTTATATTAAGATTTCGTTTAACAAACAAAAAGTGCACAATTATCTGCAGGACTACGTTTAACATGAAGCCCTAATTCACGTCGCCTCTAGTAAAAAATTCCGATGAGCTCCCTCCTCATCACATTGTATGTATTGGGGATTATATTTTACGCATCTTCTAATATTGGGTACATTCATAGCGCCTAGTCAAGTGAGATGTTGCAGTAAAGGTAATGTTAACAATTTGTGGTAAGTGATCAAACGCGGTTGATGGAGTTTTCATGCATACTACATATATCAGCCAGGTATTCAATTGCCCAAGACCTCATCGATGAGTGCGCATAAAGGTTATTAGTCTCTTTAATGGAAATTATTCGATAGAAACTGAATTAGAAACAAACCTCTTTCGAGTCACTTATAAATGTACCACATTTTATTAGTTCGTGTTCGCAGGTAATGCTTATTATGACATTCTCGATGAAAACCGCACATCTACTTTTGTCGATTGTTTCATGCAACAGCAAGTTCACTCAACCATCAGGCGTTTTATGCGTGTATATACAAACACTAATTTGTTGTTAGTACAAAAATAATTCACATGATAATTTCTTAGTGCTGCTGAAAATGGTGAGTGCCATGACGATGTGGTGCAATATTTGGAGTATGACCGTGAATATTCTACATTGGCGGGGTCACCTTGTTTAGCTTGATTGTGTGGGGCTGGAGACACAGTATCTAGGAAATTGAATGAGCCTCGAGCTTCATGCAGCTTTTAGAGTTGAACGCGATAGCGATAACTACGTGTACGCACGTACAGGTATTTAATGCTGTCATCGTCGAAACGATGACAGCGCTGAATTTTTTCTATCTCTCAGTCTGATCGTATGTGCGCGTGGGTTGTTTCCACAAACATTCTATTTACACTACTATAAAGTGTTCCTCAATGCGTAGGTGGTGCACCAGAGTGCAACAAATGTATGTCATCTTTTGTAATGCTGAGCAATATGACCTTTCGCAAAACGAGAAATGGGAAAGGAGTGACATAAGTATAATAGACGCAGTTTACAGCTTCGTCCGCTGATCTGGCGAAAACCTGAAGGCTGTCGTCTTTAGCCTCATAGCGACTGTACTTAGCGCATTAGCCCGCAAGCATTAACACAAAGCATCCACCTACTTATACGTCTTTTGTTCACCTTCAGACACTTCCCGCCTTTTGCATGACCATAAAGACACCAGCTCTTTTTCAGATGACAAGAATGGCTGCTTAATCCCTTAAGTACCTCTAGGCCCTTTCACCAAAGCACTTTGGCAAACCACAAATCAACAAGTGCACCACTGATCTGAGCGCGTAGATGCCCAGAGCACGATCCCTTGAAGACTAGCACTCTCCTTCTTTCGGCATACTGGCATCCTTTTCGAAAGTTTTTCAGCAAAAGATCACCGTTTCTTTTCCACTTTTCTCTTTTTTGTGCCTGATTCTGGACTCGTTTTGAGTCATTAAAAACCCATGAAATGGAACCCGTTTAGTGCGATGGAGCTAAATATATAGCCTGTTGCTCGGGAAGCGTGTTCGTTGAATGGGCAAAAGTCGGTTGAAGGAGAGGTTTTACACACCTTTTATATTTCTTGAAATTGTTCTCCGTGCGCCATGCACAGACGTGAACGGCTTAGTGTGCCGCTTCCGTTTCATCCTCCAGAAGCACTAGAGCTGCAGACAGTCATGTCTTTGATGAAACACGCAAGTGCTTTTATTGTGATAGCAATTATGCGTACAATCTTGGCTGGATTTTGCCGCCGGCGTCACCTTCACTCACTGTATATATAAACGTAACTATACATATAATAACGCACAAAAAATATTCCAGAAGAAGACTCCAGTGCACGGAATCGAACTTGGGACCTGTGAAAAGTGAGTGCGAGGTGTCAACCACTGAGCCACAGAGAGGCCCATCCTCCAACGTTCAAACAGCAAGCTATTTATACCTAACACTTACCACTGCTGACAGGCATCTCGGGGGATACCGTCATGTTTTCAGCGTTACCTGCAAGGCGTCGCAATGAGTGCACGTCGCCACATCATCACTACGTGGAGGCGCACACCTAATCTCCCACGCGTACTTTGTCCCGCAGAGAGGACTGGGTAGATGCTCGCTCGCACGCCCTTATCTAGCGATAGGAAGGATCGTACGTCTTCGCCGTCCTTGAAATTTCACCGGAATGATTCTTTTGTAGTTACCAGGCGCACAAAGGTCACTGCAATCCTAGCACAGTCTCCGTTTGCGAAAAGTGTGCGCTTTTCAGACATAGCGAAGCAACAACTGAAACGCTTGTTTCCGTTTATCTATACATGGGAGTACGTTTTATGCATCATTTATGCGTGAGAAACAAGGGGCACGTTTAGATCTGCTTGCTATTCTGCACGTGACCTTCCAATTTGTTGCTATCGCGTTTATTGCTACAGCTTTGCGGAAAAGCTGCGTCTTTTTTTTATTAACCGCATTTCACCGCGTGCCGTGTAGTGCGGTCTTTTATTCTACTGCTGCTTCCTTCAATGCGATCTCAGTTACTTCCCTAGCCCATCTCTATCATCGTTACACCGGTGTCACACTGGCACTTTTAATCGCGATCAGGGTGATCCTGATGAGTTCTCTTGATCGTGATGAACTTTATGACCACTGCTGCACGGCCCATGCTGATACGGTTCGGGCTAGGGTCAGATGAAATGCCTCAGGTGGCAATCGCGTGCCGTAAAACATGCCACTGACAAAACTCGACATACGGTACAACTATAGATCCCTTTATCAGCAATGTTATACGTGCAAGAACCGCTCGAACTTCAAAAACTTTGCAGGCCACTGCGATAGTAATTTCATAAATTCATCACTCGATAAAAATTTTCCTATCACTTACCTGTAATGCTTTGTAAGATTCTTAACCTTCTTTTTATTCTGATGGCACCCGCTCGTAACCGTGTAGTCGCAGCGAAACGTCAATTTTGTTGTACGCGCCACTGTTTCACTTCTGGCGCGTCAAGACTGTTCCAATCGCATTTGCCAGCGGTCAATTACTGTAAAGATCTCTTCATTCAACCACGAAGTGCGCGTACGTTGCGACACATAGTCGAAATGCTTGCGGCACTCATAATCAGTTTGCTTCTAGGTGCTCTAACAGCTCAGACGGAGCGAGACTTGAACTGAGCGCTGAAGGCAACGGTCGACTGCTTGTCGTCTGCTTGCCGTCTGCTTCTCCCGTAACTACATGTGGTCGATGCGAATCCTAAATTATGCAATACTTTAGATGTTGTTTCAATTTAAACAGTTTAGAGTTTGCTTCTTTATAAACATCTAGCTGTTCTAAAGCATTTCTATTGAACTATGGTCAATGTTCTTGTTTATTGTTCTTTCAACAAGTTCAGCTAGGGGGTGCAGACTGCCGCAAAATCGCGATCTCTCAGGCACATCTCGATGCGCGGATCACGATAGTCTTGATCCTGATCACGACTGATCGTGATTAAAAGCGACCGTGTAGCAGCACCTAATCTGGATCGTGCTTAATCCGAATCGACAATGATCGTGATTATAAGTGCCCGTGTGACACCGGTATTATTTTAGCCTGGGATAATATCACTAGAAGATGCACTTGTTAGACGTAACTACGAAGTTATGTATAACTATCTTTCATAAGAACATCATCTTTTGACACTACAAATAGCGATATTCTCTCCGAATGTTAACCTTGCACCCACATAGAGGCCATGAGCTCCAAACGAAAAGATGTAGAGCGTGCAGTACAGCTTTTGTATGGCCACACAGGTTTCTTCGGCCAAATTATACAATGGAAGCGGTTTGGGTAATGACTAAAATATGCATAACCATATATATATATATATATATATATATATATATATATATATATATATATATATATATATATATATATATATATATATATATATATATATATATATATATATATATATATATATATATATATATATATATACAAATATATATATTGTAGAGAAGTATATTGTAGAGTTTGACCCACTTCAGTGTTCGGCGGCTTCTCTACAATATATATATGTATATATATATATATATATATATATATATATATATATATATATATATATATATATATATATATATATATATATATATATATATATAGTCAAGTAGATCCTTCGTGAGAAGTCACGTGTATTTCTTTCGACGTCTCAGTCCGAGTCTGGCCTTCATCAGGAATGCCTGATGAAGGCCAGACTTAATCTACTTTAATCTACAGAGAAATAAATCAGCAGATCCCATGTACCTGAGAATCTACGTTATGCGAAGCATTCGAAGAAAAGGTGACCATGTTGCATATTTTTAATTGAGCGATACGTCATAAAATAACGCTAAATTAATGTACAGATGTCGCACGCACACATATATGTTGCAGAGTTGCAGATGTTTATATATCTAGTTGTTTGGCGCAACGATGCCATCTGGAACATGCGTATTAGCAACACCACAAGCTGATATGAGGTGCTGATGCACGCGAAGGTGCTGGCACTGGACACTGATACATAAACCAACTTCAGTGCATCCCAACTAACCACATCTGACGGTAACCCGACGTGACGGCTGTATCAAAATAGTAAATAATGTTTTTAAAATTGGGTAGGCGGCACTGAAATCGCTATTAACGTTTCACGAAGATTAGCGTCTATTTGAAAAGTAGTTCCGGGATCTGGTGTAGCCCTTTGGTAAAATGCTTAATTGGCACCCAGAATACTTGGGTTCGATTCCAGCTGTGACTCGTTGGGTCGACGCTACCGATGTCGGGTATTTCTTAGTACTCGCGCGTTAAAATTGCCCATGTGTATTCTCGTCGTTTGTGGGCAGATACCAAGTGTCGATCACCTGTGGCATATATCCGCATACCAGTTAGACGGTCATACCGACAGTCAGGCATACCGACATGTCGGTATGACATGTTGTGTAACGCGGTCGGAAGGCCCGCGTTACACAAGCTAGTCAAAGAACTGCTTCGCATCAAATAAGTCGGTTCACCTCGTAATGCTTAGCTTAGACTGTTACTCACGGTCTGCTTCACTGCAAATCGCTTCCTTCAGTGTGTGGGATCTGCCCGTATTTTGTTGTTGGGGCGTGCCATAGATTCTCCAGTTACTTTTGTTGACACCTTTCGTACACGAACGTGAGGGAAGTATAGTGAATAACTGCTAACTTGACTTGGTGCGTTTAAAGACAATAGTCTAATTCGGCGCAAAAATTCCGGTCGCTCGAGTTCTCTGTTTGTCACACGAAGTGGCTAAAATCCAAGCACATCCGCAGCGCCCACAAATATGTGGTCGTGATTGTGTGTACCTTCTTATCTCTCTGCAACCTCTTTTCTCCCCTTCAGCCCTTCCCCAGTGCAGGGTAGCAAACCGGATGCGCGTCTGGTAAACCTCCGTGCCTTTTCTTGCATCTTTATACCTCTCTTGGGCATTTATACATGTACGTATTTTAGATTAGACAGAAATATTGCGCGTATCTCAGGCACAACCTCACCACGCCAATATCTCTGGCGTGTTTTTTGATACTGTAAAAGGCATATATAAGTAATTTAAAGGAACGTAGAGTTTAATATGCTGCGCTGACAATACAACGCTGTGCACGAAAAGGTGGGTGTTTTCTGATATTTGCAAAGATAATACGGTGGTGTCACCTACCCGTCGCCTTGCATTCTACAAAGCATGGCCACCGAGACTCCGTGTCTATGCCGCGCTCTCGCCATGTCGGAGGCCGTCCTTTCGGTTTCCAAGGTTACTGCCTGGTGGCACTCACGTCTCACGCAGCGCCACAATCCTATTCACGGCTTTTTCTGCACAAAACATAAATAAACGTTTTATTCACTCCCTCCTGACGAAACACTATCGCATTTCGACAACATTTGCAGTAAAACATGTAGATACGGGGCCATTTTTTTTATCCGATCTCGGCTAATATTATTTTTACTTACGTTGTGCCGGTATCTCTCAATACAAGAACACAGTGTGATGTCAGGTATAAAATCATTTCACCATGCTTGCTTGAATATTAAAGAAAGTGTTGCGGTAGCATACATAGAGAAAATTTCTTGGCCCACAGTTGGCAGGCAGTTATAAACTATCCAAGGTTTGTCAAGCCACGGCTGCAACTACGAAAACGTGCTCTAAATGAGGGGATGTCTCAATATCCTCGACATATATAAGCGAAGCTTCACCAGCCACGAAGAACGGACTGCTTCTAATGCGGGTTCTCTGAAATGCTTCCGGTCAATACCTTTGAGTCCCCGTGCAGGGCGACGTATACAAGAAGCGAAGAGGCGCACAGCACGAGCAGCCGCTCTGTCGCGAGGCATGTGCAGCGAGAAGGAAGGAAGAAGATAAAGGGTGAACGTCGTCATGACTGAATTGCTCGAGGCGCCCAATCAATCCGTCCACCAGCAGTAACGCAAGACCCGGCAACCTTCAATGCCGCCACCCACATGACATTCGATATTCCTTTAGTCTTCCCTTACCTCCTGCAACTGCCACGCTTTCGTTCCCACCTGCTTCTACTTTTTGCTTGCGCTTATCACCCCAGGGCACATTGAGCGGCTTCCTTCACTTCCTCTTCGCACTTCCTTCAGTCCCTGCCTCAACTTTCTTCTCTCAATCTTTCCAACTTTGGCATTCGCTTCCCTCGTACACCACTGCTTGATTTTCTTTGAGAAACCTACCAACTGGAGACTTTCTGCTCACAAAGTCCGGCCGCTTATCCCACTTGCCTGGTCTACGTCCCTGCGATCCTCAATCTACTGTTTTTGCCCTGGATTGCTCTTCCAAAACTTGTACTTCGTTCGCAGGTAGTTGATTCCTTTGCAAAATAAACTAGGGAAAAAGGCAGCGCATTCCCTTTCAAATCCTAATAAGAGCGTTGAATAAATGCAAAGTAACGCAACATAAATAGTCACGAGCATGTAAAATGGATGCCAGAGTTTATTTTACAGT
Organism: Rhipicephalus microplus; assembly: GCF_043290135.1. Lineage (NCBI taxonomy): Eukaryota > Metazoa > Arthropoda > Arachnida > Ixodida > Ixodidae > Rhipicephalus > Rhipicephalus microplus. The sequence continues at coordinate 285,920,138 of NC_134701.1, forward strand.
AATCATGCTGTTCAATTACTAACATGCAACAGTTAAGCAATAAACTTTTTAAACGAACTTTCTCTGTGTTCAACTTTGAGTCGCACTTCAGCCATGCTCGACATTTATTCGCAAAATTCACAATGTTCTCTTGGCTACATTGTCTATGTAAGGTAAGGTCTGCTAATTTTGCCGTTTACTCTGACTTGCTAGCATTAGCTATGTTACACATTCCCCGTCTGCTATCACAGTAGTGTCAGCCACGACATAATTCAATGTTCTTGAATGAATGAATAAACATTTATTTAAAGTCCGGCAGTCTTCACCGGGCGAGGTAAGGGAAGAGGGGATTAACCCCTGTCCCTTCCCACTCTCCGTCGATTATGGTGGTGGTGTCTCAGGTGACCACTGAAAGTCCTTGGATCCGGATGGCATCTTCAGCTTGCCGCATGGCTCAAAGCTGGTCGGCCCGCTCGTCGCTGCAGGGAGTGCCGCCTCCCAGCGGCAGCGCAGCTGACGCCACCGATCGGCAACAGTAACTGCAGCCGCGGCGAAGGTCGGCCCCTGCCCTCGCTCGGTGGTAGCAGCAGCAATTGGCCTCGGAGTTCGTCCCTGCTCAACATACATCGCGAAAGGAGCAGCGTAAAAGTTTTTTGTAGGTTAACGGCTAAGTTGTACGCGCATTCAGTTAAGGTGCATTGGGTTGACGGCTAACATGTACGCGCATTCTGTCAAAGTACACAACGCATCTTACCTCTGTTTTGCAACAGGATGTAAAATCAGTGGTGTACTCTGGTGGTTTTCGCAAACACGAAGATGCTTTAAACAATGGAGCTTGCAGAGAATTCGAAAACTTGGTGACAAAAGAAAAAAGAAAAATAAAGACTCACAGGGTAATTCACATGAGGAAAGAGGCACCGCGCCTGTTTAAACCTTACTGTATCATGTTTCCTATTCTCAATAACTCTTACGAGTACATGTTTCAGGCATCCCTCCTTCAAGATAAACACACTACCTTGATCAATCTGGCTGCTTTATGCATCAGGATTCCAAATACAAAAATTTCATTTACATTAGAAAAAGCTTCAGTCTGATGCTTTATGTTCACTTCAACTTGATTTGTCTCTCGCTTCAGTACTTTCTCGAATTTCACCAAAAGACGCTGAATGTCGTCTCTGACAAGATTTGAAGCATGTTTTCTTGTTATTATGAAAGTAAAATGTTGTCAAACAGTGCTGCGTTGCATTTTTAAAGGAATGTTGGTAAGTGCAACCGAACAGGAATTGTGGCGCTCTATATCCAAAGGAAATGCGATTCAAAAAGCACAGACATTGCTTTTTTAATTTTATTCCGTGCTACGAACTGTAAGGTGGGAGGAATGCATGCCATATTTTCAGTTTAGGAGCAAAAGTAGCAGCGACGTGAAGTTCCATCTACACGGACGATTCTTATTGTCATCGAAGAAATTCATACTACGTGGGCGCCTAACGTCTGCGAGTAAAAACAAAAAGAAAAGGTGCTATGAGCAAGCGAAGAGCGCAGCAGTGCCATATAGTGTTGGTAATGACGACTAGGTTTGCCTCGTGAAAACTGAGAAACAATTCGTAACTCAAAAAAGAAAAAATGTCAAAAGTTGCATCATTTAGAACGAAAACGTTTGTCACTTGATGGGCAACGTGTCGTGAATAGACGATAGGCGAGAAAACATCAAATTTCAAAGACACAGGGCAATTCATAATAGAGTATCAGAACAACAGATGAAAATTAAGCTATTCACTTAGAACAAGTGGCGTTGCCGCTGGCGTGGCCTTTATTGTGTGATGTGCTCAACGACGCTCACTACTTGTGAGCCTATTAAAAAGTGCTCGGGAAATCCATGGAAAAACACTTCATGTCACGGAACTCCCTGTTTCAAAGCGTTCACCGTGGAGCTCACAACAATAAGCACTGACGGTGTGATTTATCACCCTTATATAAAATCCCGTAGCGGCTTCCATAATTATCAACCAGGTCTGGGCAGAGATGCCCGAAAAGTATTAGGGAATACAGATGTCAAAATACATGGTTTGGAAGCCTAAAATACAGATCTTGAGATACATCTGTAATTGACGTAACGGGATATATCAGAGATACTTTCCCCAAAATACGAAAAATGTATTCCCGAATACAGATACAGCAATACAAATACTCAAATAGTTTTCGCTATGTCCAGTATAGTCATACTCCGTACAGACATCTGTTATTAGCAGCGTAATATTTAAACGGTGGGGCGCATTGACACTTGCAAATAAATGTATTCATTTTTTATCACCGTATTCGGCGTTCCATTAAGGCATTAAGGAGGCTTACACTGCACGTAATTGTTAATAACGACACATTTACAGGTATCAGTTGCAATAAAGAAGTATGTTGCATGAGAGCGATAGACACACACATTGTAAACCGAAATCAGGATACTTGGCGGCAACAGTATTATAGCTATACTATAAGTAGCGTGGTTACAGCGAAGCGCTGGAACCATAAACAAACTAAATGTGAAAAGGTACGCTTCTATTCACAGCGGCCACCATGTGTCTCTGAGTAATAAAAAAGGTAATTGATTCGTTGATATATGTGGTTTAATGTCTCAAAACTACCAAATGGTTATGAGAGACTCCGTATTGGAGGGCTCCCGAAATTTCGACCACAGGGGGGTTATTTAACGTGCACCCAAATCTCAGCACACGGGCCTACAGCATTTCCGCCTCCATCGGAAATGCACCCGCCGCAGCCAATAAATAAAGTAAGGCTCCTGAATTCTTTGCTGCCGCTGTAATGGCAGCGCTTACTTCGACGACCTTCTGTAGACTGGCGTTTTAGGCTATATATATATATATATATATATATATATATATATATATATATATATATATATATATATATATATATATATATATATATATATATATATATATATATATAGTTGCATTCGAGTTTTCCTAAAGTGGCCTAGCGCGAAGCAGGAGGAGAACACATAAACGATGTAGAAGAGTGGAAGAGTGCCTACTTCCTGTTGAAGGCTTAGTGTTTTATAGAAACACAGAAAAAGCTGAAAGAAGAACGACAAAAGCAAGGAATGCGAAAGAAAACTCAAAAATACCTCCTTTAAATCGCCGTGTGGTCCCGCTGGCGTCTTCCAGAAATGCTTCGGAGAAAAAAGTATCGCTGATGGCACACGGCAGCACACACCAAATTCTTTGGGGGGTTTGTGGCTTCCGCTATAAGCTCTGGTTTTTCAAATGAGCACCGCAAAAAAGAAAGCGAGAAAAAACGAGAGAAATATAGCACTGCTTGTTCAATTGGCATGAGGGAATACATTTTGATAACGACGCTGTTGGGTAGCGCCCATTGTGCAGTATACAATGCTCCTCACAATGAAAATATCACTGCTGGAATTGAGAATGGCGGTATAATATTGTAGGCAAACTCAAGCAGGCGATCATTCAAACATTCAAATACATTGTAGTTTTGCCTGAGTGTGCACAACGGGAGGTGGACAGCAAAGCGAAAGGCTCGCTCTCAAGAACGTAGGAGTCAGTTTCACCCTCAGCAGAAATGTAGAAATGGTGGGTGCATATCTCGCCACGGACTTTCAAGATCACAGCAGAAATAAACTTTTTACCATGCAAACACGTCTCAGCTCATTTCCGAAAAAAAAAGTAACCAGATACCCTTGTCCCAGCTAGTATCGCAATATGGGCGATACTTCGTAAAAGTGTTTCACTACTGAGATACAAATACACTTTGAAATTATCTGGATACAGCAATACAGATACTCAAAAGTATCTCTGAAATACTATCGCGATACTGTTGTATCGCGACACTGTTCAGCCACGTTACCAATAAATAAATATATATAATAAATCCTGAGTATTAGTGACACATTCATATTCACGTGGTAGAGGCACCCTGCTTTCTCGTTTAGGGTTTGCATTGGGAAAATCGTCGTACGCTAAATATTTGCGAATGTTTATACAGTTGCAACTCTTGACACATATTAGCTACGCCTATCATTCAATGACTAAACAGTACATTGAAAGAAAAGTTTCTGCCCTTTAAGCCTCGTTATACCTGCATGAACACGCGCGTTTTTGGCCCGTTTAACCGCAGAAATCATTTCAATCTGTTATTCTTAGACTCATTTCGCCGAAATTCTGGTGTCGGCATTGGTGTCGACATCGTTGGCTGTGAACGCGAAATAGGAGTTGGCTGCGACAAAAAGAAATTAAGATCACAATGAAACAAAAAAAAAGTCATGGCATGTCCACAAAGTGAATAATTATGAGTGGGCAAAGCAGTTCTATCATTCGATGTTACCGTAAATCACCCGGGACATTTACCAATGACGCAAGTAAGTGAGTGCCAAGTGGTGTACAGTTAAATATAATGTTTATTGATCATAACTGGTGTGTTGTGTGGAGTTGTTAATTCCGCTTTGCCATCATTATTACTGCTTCGTGGTGTCGGATCTGGCCTGAAGATGGCAAATACAAAGTTTGGGCACATACATCTGGTGGTTGTTGGCTGTTTCAGTCATACTAAATACATCGTAGAGCATATCGAGGCGTCATTTACTGCACAAGCCCGTTGTTGTCCGTGATCATCGTCATCTCCCGCGTCATCAGCTCTATCGTAATCGTCATGGCGTAGAGTGGGTACGTTGCATATGATGTGGCGTGATGGCAGATGGCAGAATGAGAACACCAACGTGGTGTTTTACAACGTGGCCATGCAATTTCGTTGCAACTTCTTAAAGAGAACACACACACACTGAATTTCGTGTAGCAGGAGGAGCCTTCTGAAGGCCTGTAATATTGCATAGAATCACGCCAAGCGTCCAAACATATGAATTGCGCAAAGACTATGTGTTCTGAACGCTCACCCGCTGCAAGGCACTTCGGCGTATTTTATCACCATCAGCAGCAAAAGCATAAACAAAATGAGCCGCTGCGTAGACTCACCTGTTGCCCTCTATGATTTGCATAGGAAAGAATTATGACATAATAAGTACTTCACAACTGTACTCGCAGGAGGCACTCTAACGTAGTTAGAAACAGCCTGTGTTAAACTCAAAGTTGGTTACCTTATGACGTGGCTGAGGCATGCACTGAGAACCGAAGCAGGCTAGCAATTGAGAAGGTGCTGCGGATCTAGCATGATTATGTTATCACGTTATAATCTTGAAGGTAAAGCGCAAGCGTTTTTCGAATAATAATAATAATAATAATAATAATAATAATAATAATAATAATAATAATAATAATAATAATAATAATAATAATAATAATAATAATAATAATAATAATAATAATAATATATTGTTATTGTTATTATTATTATTATTATTATTATTATTATTATTATTATTATTATTATTATTATTATTATTATTATTATTATTATTATTATTATTATTATTATTATTATTATTATTATTATTATTATTATTATTTCTTAGCATACAAAATGGGTGTCTCACAAACAGTAGGCACTTGGGGAATCAAGAGGCAGCCAGCAACCACTTGCCAAATAGACTACTCAAAATTTCTTCTAACCGCACATGGTTCGATTCTAAAATTTTGTGGACATTTGAAAGTCAAGAAGAATAAAAGGCAGGCCAATTCCTGAAAGTGGGACGACGAGTTCCTCTGACTAATTTTAACGCACCCTGTATGTTATCACTTGCGTAACCATTCTAGTACTCACCAAATTTTCAGCAGCGGCTTTGCTATGTCATGTCGCTGCTGCTCACGTTAATACAGTAGACGCATTCGCTGCTAAAATAATAAAAATAATGATAAAAAAGAAAAGAGACGCTTTGGCTAACTTTTTTAATGTATGGATTTAATTTTGTTGTTTTCCTACGTGCTTGAATTTTTATGTACAGTGCACTTGTCAGGAAGTGTCGCTGATGTGCAAGATATGACATCAACACAGAACACCTGGACCAGGCATTTTAACTAACTTTCGCAAACATAAAAAAGACAAGAAAGAAACTTGGCTCTGTGTGTAAATTAAAAAGCCCTGAAAGGAATGAGGCTCGAGCTGCGATGTTTAGTGAGCTCTCGCGGTTTCGGCCCCGCCGGGAAACACGAGGTCTCCTCAGTCCCGTACTTCGTTGCACGTTGAAAACTTTCTTACAGTGAAAGGGCATTTTAATGCGAAAGCGTTAAAGAGCTCGTGTCACAGAAATTCCGCCGTCGGTGTCGGCACCGTTGCTGTGAACGAAAAATTGTTCTTCATTGAAGCATTGAGAAAGAAGTATATAAAATATAGAATACCAATTTTGGTCCCATTGAGGACCGAAACCAGGCCGTTCGTGAGGCAAGCAGGTGTCCTACCACAAATCCACGATGTTACTTGCAGCTGTTCGGGAAAAAAACACTACATAAATGTCATGTAGTGGAAAGAGTCTCCTTAACGCATTTAGTTCGACAGGTGTCACGACGAAAACTAGACCACTCGGCGATTTTTAGGCGCATTGGGGAGGCCATCAAACTACGTCAAAAAAAGGCCGGGATGGTGTAGCCATCACCCCTAAAAACACACAGGAACATTCAAACAGCTCTAAAATTGGACAACTACGTTCACCTAGCGGAAAATATATCATGCCTTTCCAGATGCGTTAATCAAGCAAACAGCAAACACTAGATAATGCTAGATAACGCTAGATAACGTAGAGAAAAGAGGCAATAGGTGATGAAAAAGCCGTGACAATAAAAATGATTTGTTCTTAGTTTTGTTTTTTCACGGTAAGTTCTCGGGTGAATTTTGAATTTTCTCTGTGTATAAATTTAATGTTGCTTGTATCAGTATATCTGTAGCGCACCAAACTTCATATATCTGACACTTCTGATATTCGCTATGCTTATGACGTCTTTTCAGTAGTCAATTAGATCGATGTCTTGGTCGTCTTGTGTAGCTTTGGTTTGGGGACACTAAACATTACATGTTTTCAAAATGTATAATATGGGTTACAACGGACATTATATACTTTTTTTTACACGCAAAGATGTTCTAGTGGCTAAGTCTCTCGGGTGTTGACCCACAGGTCACGGGATCAAATCCAGGCCACGGTGGTTTAATTTCAATGGAAGCGCAAATGCTTGAGGCCCGCCTGTGTGCTTAGATTTAGGTGCACAATAAAGAACCCTAGCTGGTCGTAATTTCCACAGACCTTCGCAACGGGCTCTCCCATAATTATATGGTGGGTGTGTAACATTAAACCCCAACAATTAATATTATTATATTACAATATATACCTTATGTAACATGCATGGATCTGTTTAAAAAAATAGGCCTATATTTTATAGACATGTAAATAAGTAACATACAACACCACGTCACCGTTACTAAAACTACGAGCTTTCACTGGCAAGCATACTGCCTTTAAGAATTTTTACGTGAATGTGAGATGAAACTATAACATGTATTTTGTCTTGCCGGTCTTTGGAAGCTGAACACCACATATTTCCGATAATCTCAAACTAATGGTGATCCTCTCACGATCTCTTCTTTTAGCACCTATATACCCACATACGATAGGGTTGATTTCGTGTTGAACTGGAACACAAGGGCAATCATAAACGTACCAATGGACATAGGTGCTAACAAGCATTTTGCACTACGTCGTTGCTTGAACGCAAACATACTATCCAAACGCCATCGTTTAAGGAACCTACAGGAAAATCGATGGTTACGGGGACGCAACTTTCATCACAAAGAAGCGGTGAACCGAGCTGACAGCAGAAGCTGACAACGAAATATACCCGCGCAACTTGTCCATGTCGGATAACGGTATTTCTACGCAAGTCACGATCTCGCACGCTGTCAGACACCTTAACAAAAACAGACTCGCAACGAAAAATGTGCGTGCGATGCACGGCGTTTTCTGGCGCTTTATTTTGTCTGCAGTAAATGTGAAGATAAACAGCGAACATCATGGTCCGACGCTGTGACACTGAATGGATCGCAGGGGGTGGGTGTGCTCCGACGTTAAGTCCGAACTCGCAGCCATCGCAGCTCAAAGCTCCGAAATGAAGACGTACACGCTGTCACGCAGTAAGTGAGCCCGCCTATTTGCAGCGGAAGCACGCGTGTGGCTCTTATTTTTTCATTGCGTTCCGCAGTGCAGCAGCCGTAATAATTGTCAGCGTTTAACGTCGCAAAACTACCATATGGTTATGAGAGACGCTGTAGTGGAGGGCTCCGGAAGTTTCGACTACCTGGGGTTGTTTAAAGTGCGCCTCAATTTAAACAGACGTGCGATCTATGAAGACATTTTCGCCTCCATCGAAAATGTGGCCGCTGTGGCCGGGATAGGATCCCGCGACCTGCGGGTTAGCAGCCGAGTGCCTTATTCACTAGAACACCATAGCGGGTAATGCAGCAGCCATGTTGATGCCTTCTGTAGTACGTTGATATGATGTGCAACCGATGGCTCTACGTGAGTATACTCGACCAAGGTTTCCAATGGTTACATTTTTACGTGAAGAGGCATTGTGAGGTGGAAAATACGGCACAATATACACAGAATGAGATTGATGTAGAAAAAGAATGCGATATAGAAACAGACAATGTAAAGATATGTATGATCTTTCTGCCATAGGAATCTGTAAAACACAAAAATAATACGTGTTCCTAAAGAAGTAGTTCATTGTTTACTGTAAAACGATATAAGTAAGCTTGCCCAATGTCTATCAGTGTTTGACAGGTATAGCGTTGATCCATTCACGTTAATGCGCAGTCATACTTCTCTATCCTGACGACTAACACTCATCAATAACGATTAAGCAAATCCTTGTGGTCATAAGTGAATGCGATACCGGAGAACGAGATGTGACAGCCAGAAGAATGCGACTGGTCGGACGCCGACCTTCGGCTAAAGTTTCCTACCTGCAGCTTGTTGGAGTTCGTTGAACGTTAACGCCCGACCAGAGGGAAACGCAATATGCGCTATGTCTTTTCTCTTGGGCGGCCATGATTTTTCGCGGGGAAAGCATAAGCGGAGAATGCGGAGTTGGTACATCCAGACGACGCAGGCACGTTGCTGTATGCGTTGCCCCGCCGCGGTGGTCTAGTGGCTAAGGTACTCGGCTGCTGACCCGCAGGTCGCGGGTTCGAATCCCGGCTGCGGCGGCTGCATTTCCGATGGAGGCGGAAATGTTGTAGGCCCGTGTGCTCAGATTTGGGTGCACGTTAAAGAACCCCAGGTGGTCGAAATTTCCGCAGCCCTCCACTACGGCGTCTCTCATGATCATATGGTGGTTTTGGGACGTTAAACCCCACAAATCAATCAATGCTGTATGCGTTGCAGAGCTATTCTTTGTTATAGATGAATGCTATGAGTGACTCAACGCTTGCGTTAAGGTCTCCACCTGGGGGTGTGGTTGACGTCGACAAAATTGCTCATACCTCTATTAGAAACGCGCTGAATCAAAGGAGGCTCAGAAACAATGCATTGACAGAACTAATCGTTAATGCCACAGTCATGATGCATTTCTGAACTTTACCAAGAAAGCTGAGAGGACTGTGGTAGGTATAAAATGCGTATTTTTAAGGGCTAGAAGTATTTGGCCATGACACTGCGGATAGCGTACCCGGCATCTATCTGGTGCCGCAGAGCCAGAGATAATGAGTTTGACTTTCGATGACGGAACTTTTTGTCTTCTGATCATGCGTATTTTTGACGTCACTTCCGATATGAGAATACCTCAATGCAGTCTCGGTGGGCCCCTGAATAAAATCCTTTCATTTTAAAGGAAAGCGAAGTTATAGGAGTCAGGAGATTGCACAACATGGTTCACTACATTTGTGAATAGCAATAAACGTAGCGGCAGCTTTCTGGCACGTTCACAACAGCTCATCTCATCTCAGCGACGACGGCTTCAGAGCCCCACAGGTACGAGGCGCAGTCTCTCGGCACGACTGACATGCGTACATCTAGTGTACGTACTGCGAATGTCATAAAGGCGAAGATGGCTTGTGAAATGCAAAATATTAGATCGAGCACGTACAACATTGTTTTTAAAATGAGATAATTGACATTTTTATTAAAATAGTCAGCGCTCTTTTAACAATGCCGATATTAATAATATTACAAACAATAATAATCATAATAATGAACAATACTGTTATTAATAAAATTGCGCTCACGTTTTATAATTATTTATATATTTTTGTTTTGGGGCGTTAAAGCGTAACAATTACTGTTGGTGTCTCTTCACTGTTGGACTGATGCTTCGCGTTCATCGATGAGTCATTCTTTGTGCCGCATAAGGATCTTTAAAAAGGGGCCCTGCAACACTTTTTGCGCATGGTCATAAAACACGACTGAGTGATAATAGAGCCTTCCGAAAACACGCGAGCCTAATATTAGTGTGTGGCATGCGGCCGGGAATTCACAATAAATTATAGTATTCAGCTTAAAATGCCTTTCTCTTTTCTCGACAAATGACGAAAGGTGTTCAAAAGTCATGCGTAGAAGGCCATCTATCAGCCATTGGCTGGTTTGAACATGGCGCGCTCGATCATTACAGAGATTGCCGCGGGAAGCCGCGACTTGTCCACGCGTGCGCACGTCATCACACTGAAAAAGCCGGGTGTTCTAAGAAAGAAAAAGAAAAAAAAGGCTCAAGATCACGAGGCTCTCCTGAGGTTTTTTTTTTTTTTTTTGCCCCTGCCATCCCTCTCTTCTTATCTTCCAGCGCTTTCGTCGGGACGAGAGAAGAGCGAACGCAATCGCAGCGTGCCACAAATCTTCGTAGCTCCGCTCGCACTGAACGAACTCTTTAAATTTTTGCGGCGTTGATTTCGTGAGTAAATTTGCCCTTTTAGATAGTCCATTCCATATTTGCTTGAAGAAGTGTTTCCGGGCCTCTTTAAAGCAAGAAAGAAGAGTGCATTTACACGTGCAATCGAAGGTTTCGGCGCCTAATAGCAAAGAAATATTTGGAATAAAACTTTCTTGACAGTTTACAACGTGTCATTTTTCTGTGAAAAGGACAGAGGTTTTTATTCACCGTTTCGCAGGGTCCATGCTTATTATAACGTATCTGTGGCGAGTTGTAAGAAAATGATTCGCAGACTTTGTTGACTGCAACATGGAAAGCGCAAAACGAACCTAACTGTCGCATGAAGCAATTTTCGGCAGTGATGGATGAGAATGAATACGATGCTTCAATTTCCCCCACCATATCCGGGCCCACAACTACTCGATTTCGTCATTCTGTGACCACATCTCTAATGACATGCAGTTGAATAACGACCTCGGACAATGGGCAGTTTTCGTCGACTGATGCTTTCCAGTCGGGTCATTTATGGCAGGTCATTAACCACTGGGCGTGGTGAATTTCACACGTGTGGCTCTTCTTTCTATAGGCCTGCAACTGCAGGCGGCACACACATGAAGCTCGCGGTCTACCTCCAGGTCACTTTGATTCCATTGAAAATGCTCTTTCCACTATCACATTGCTGTGCGTCTGAAGGTATTTATTGCTGACTTGATTCTACGGTCGTGCGTATATTATTTGCATTTTGTCAACTTTCCCCTAAAGGTTGTTCATGAGGGAGCCTTCGAACAGTTATTCTTTACGATACATGACGGTAAAATGCCTGGGCAAATTTGGCCTTAGTAGTTATAATATTTTGGAACTCCTTTGTTAAGACCTCATTGTTTCATTTATTTAAGCAACATCAATACTTTAAAAACAAGTCTTTGCCTGATTCTATTTCTATAAAAGCGAATTTTCTTAGTAACATGTATTGTAGTAATACATGACACGAGTCATTGTAGCTGAAAATAGCCACAAACCAAATTTGAAACACTTGAATGTTCTGTATACAATTATGAAATTTACAGCTTAAAGTTAACCTGCATACGCCAGTACATGCAGTAATTATACTGTGTCAAGGGAGAGAAAAACAAAGACAGCAAGAAGGAAGGAAACTAAATTGTGTCTGGTTAACCTTGCTGTGTCTCAAAAGCGTGGCCTTTTCGCAAATGGAGACTGTGCAGAGATTGCAGTGACCTTTGTGCGCTCCATAACTACAAAAGAATCGTTCCGGTGAAATTCTAAGGCAAGCCAAGAGGTACGATTCTCCCACCGCAGAATAAGAGCACGCGAGCAAGCGTCCATTCCCCTCCTCTCCATGGGGCAAAGTAAGCGTGGGAGATGAGAGCACACGCCGCCGCGTCGTGACGATGTGGAGACGCGCACCCATTGCGCCATCTTGCTGGTAATGCTGAAAACACGATAGTTCTCTGCAAGATACCTGTCAACAGCGGCAAGTGATAGAAATAAACAACTTGCCGTTTGAACGTTGAAGGAGGTGCTCTTCAGTGGCTAACGCCTCGCATTCACCATTCAGATGTCCAACGTTTGATTTCGCGCGCCAGAGTTTTTTTCTCGATTATTTTTCTTTCTTGCGTTTACATATATATAGATACGTGTACAAATATGGTGTGTGACGGCGACGCCGATGTCGACGTAGACGCTGACGCCAGCGGCGAAATTCAACGCACGGTGTCCATATAATTGTTATCGCAATAATATTCTTCAAATCTCAATAAATGCACCTACACAACTCCGTCAAAATGTAACCCTGTAAGGACTGCACACCCGCTAAAACCCTATGGATGCGGGTGAGCACCAGATGATGCAAAACAATGTACACTGGAGCATAAATACCAGAGTTAACTAATGTACAGTTTGTTGTTGTAGAATTTAAAATTTCGCCCTTGGGGCGGAACAGTGTAAACTAAACACCCGACTGCCTGTGTGGAGACGTGCTTTAATTTAGCGGTATACCAATCCTTATAAAAAAAAGCTCAACCACGTTTTTTTTCTCGTTTTTTTTTTGACGTCGTTGGTCTTAAAATTCCCTGCAAGTCTCTCGCTTCTAACATTCAAACAGAGCATCGCCTTGATGAAAACGTGTTATAACATAACGTATTCTCATGATTGTGAAGAATGTCATTTTTTCTGGCACACATGCTCCTTCTCTGCCCATTGGAATTTATGTCCGTGGTACTGACAGGTGGTGCAAGCACACGCCCTTTTATGCTTAAAGATGTGTGATAACCTCAACAAAGAACTACCTGACAAACAGCCCACAAAAGTGATTTATCTTTTGCTTTGCAAGCTCTGCAATGAATATTCTATGACGTGAACTAGCCGCACGTCACGCAAACTTTCAGCCACGTAGGAGCCATGGGCTGCGGAACCATACCTCTTCTTTTGATTAACAGCGAATAAAAGTGGGTGTGGTGGGAGGACGTGCGAGCGTCTTGTAGAATGCCCTGTCTACGGCCATTCACACCTAATACCTATCAGCATACAGTGCTGTAGTAATAACTGGTTTGCTAGCCGAGTTTCGAATTGCAAAATTCAATTCTAAAGAAGTGCACGAACAGGCTGTGACGTTTTATTTCCCATTGTATTAGTGTGAATTGATGAATTTGCGACAAGATCGTTTTCTAGTTTGACTCTAGAGCAGGTTTTTTGTTCGCATCTATTTCACTGTTTAATTGCTCACCACACGCCTAAGTATCTGCTTGTTTTATTCTGGATCATTTGATACAGAATGGCAGTTTAAAACAACTCTTCCATTGTGCTGGATAGATAAGCAACATGAAGACGACACGCAGATAAGAGCTTGTGATTTAAATCTCAAAGGCATGTGAATAGGATAGAAAGGTGGGCTAGTTGGTAATTCATGATGGTTCAGTAAACTGGGAGCGCGGAGGTAAACACAGACACAAAGCAAAGAGGAGGCACACAGCATGAGCGCTCAACTAACAACTCACAGTTGTTAGTTAAGCGCTCATGCCATGTGCCTCCTCTTTGCTTTGTGTCTGTGTTTACCCCCGCACTCCCAGTTCGCTGAACAATCATGTGAATAGAATTCATCGCGATTCCCCATCAAGCAACGTCGTACTATTGGTTTCTTTGAAAACACTTGTATTCATGTTTGGTTAACTATTGAATGTACATTTCCCTTACTGTAATAATATACATGCATTATTTTTCACTTCTACCAGAGTGTTTCTTGCTTTTATCAATTCACTCGCTTCTCTGCATTGTTATTGTTACTGCTAATTAAGTGGTAGTTGTTATACATCCTAAACAGGAGGCCCCCTGTAGCCTTGCACTGTTGAACCTCCCCCTGCATATTTACCCTGCATGGTGTTCGTTTTCAGTACTAATAATTGAAATAAAACTTGGAACCTAAAAAAATTCGAAAAAAGGGGGAAACGCTTCAAAATGACACACACTAATGTACCTATACTTTTCTTTGGGTAAAAACCTACAAATTTCAATTCAAGAGAACAATTCTTCATTTCGCTCTGCGCACTGTATTTTTTTGTTTTGTATAGTTTTAGTAACAGAAATGTCTAGCCGATCGGTTCCATTTATTCCTGTTAGTGAGGTCAAGAAGCTGCGCTAAACGCGACAAAGTCTCAAGCACTTGATGACCCATTTGTGAAACGTAGATTTTTTTTATTATCATATGACGTTTTGTTGTCAAATTCACAACTCTTATAGAGGCCAGTGGATTCTATAGGATGTCTATACGTATCTAGACCTATATTTAAAGGGACTGTCTACTGCTCGGAAAACTTTATTTATTGTGGTGCCATTGAGAAGATAGTTCATCACTTTGGTGGCAACAAGCATGTTTTTGTGACAGAAAAAAGGAATCGTAATTTTAACTTGACGTTGAAAGTCTATAGAAAGTGACCACTGGCGTCACCTAACAGCAAATGTGGCCAATCTTGACACTCTTTTGGTAGAACGAGAACTCATCACAGGTATACAGTTATTTTGCTTAAAAACAAACACGTTACACTTGAATTTGTATTTTATGCGTCTCGGGCAACTCTCTATTGCGCCAGAGACCAGTCTTTGTTTTGTTTTTTTCTCAAGCGTTCAAATAGGCGCCCAGTGGCGCTGCCAGCGGTATGTTTGCTTGCCTGCATGCCTGCAAATGGCGGACTAACGCGACCACGGCGGCCACCACCCCTCATGAGAAAATAAAAAAGATGTGTGCATGCCTAAAATGATCACTGAGGCAATTGTTTTATCAATAACCAAACTTGATGAAGCCTGCGAAAACCGCACACGGTTTCAGTTTCCGATTTTCACCGGCACCCACCAGTGTTGTCGGCATTCATCCACCGAAGAAAGGAGACATAAGGCGGACAGAAAAAAATTCAGTTTTAAACATTTCTACGCACTTTCTAGAGAAACCACTGCAATGTTAGGCACCTCACATGGTGTGCTTTTATTGCGACGCAAAACAGGAGAGCAATGAAGGACGGTAGGGAGTCCCTTTAAATAAATCGAATATGCTAGAAATAACGTGAACAAAAAGAAAAGGCGACAACTGTTATCTTCGCGTCTATCTGTTGTCCATGTTTTTTTCGCAGTCAATTCATTTTGGGATGAACGTACACCAAGTAGCTCAGTTGCATTCTCTACTGCAACATGCAAATTTTATTCATACGTATAACTACATACGTATTCCTTTATGGCAAATAGAAAACGAGGGTTTTATATGAAATGACACATTGTACCAAATATATATATATATATCAGAGAAACTGTACCAGATATTTTTCTTCGCTACAAGATAAGGTACAATTTCAGGATGAATCAGTTTCTTTGACACTAACTGAATGTTTGAGGATTTCTTTTTTCTCGACATATGAAAACATTTGGTGTATGTATGATAGAGACTATGACTGGAGCTGTTTCTGGTTCAGGTCGTCATGATTAATCATTATGATAAGCCTACTTGAATTAAAATGCAAGGGGAAGCCCTCTACTGATCTAAAACTTACCCTCTCTTTCGCAAAATTATTTCATTTTATGCAAATACCTTTTTGATTTCTTAATTCAATCTCGCTTTCTGCCGTTCTGTACAGCTTTTATTATTATCTCTTGGAATTAATTTTGTCTCTTTTGTTGACCATAAGACGTCTCTTCTACGCATTATGCGGCCTACCCAGATCCCCCCACTCATTTGTTTTTGCCTGTTATCAAATAGAATATATGTTACTTGCGTCGAGTGGCCCCTCGCAGTGAGACAACCAGCACATACCTAGGTACATCGCTACTAACATATTATGAAATGACACAGCATTACGTGTGCCAATGAGACCAATACCGGCCACCGCCAGTGTTCTTCACACGATAGGATGCTGTCACTGTTCACCCGCTGCAGACCTGAACCTTTCTTGAAATCGGCACTTCACGCATGCAATATATTCTACTCGCTATACCGATGCCTATTCAGGATGTGGCGCTCCCAGCCTTTCACGTCACCGTAGAATGCCCCTCAAAGCAGTAAGAAGGCATTCTTTGCGATGGCGGCTGCGAGGTCTGCCGGGCTGAAATTATACTCTTTCACATTAAGAGTTCAGAATAAAAAAGGCAAGCCAGGCAATGAACTGATTATTATGATGATAATGAAGAAAGTGCGAAAAAAATAGGAAGAGTTCTTTTTCTGGGACGCCTATAACATCCTCTGTGATAGCTAAGAGCCGTCGATCGAGAGCCCTACATACCTTGGTGCCACCGTCACAAAGGATGCCTTCCCACTGCTCTAAAAGAGTTAAATTTCAGCCTATTTAGAGAGGTTCTATTCCCTACGGTTAAAATTCAACCAGAGGTGAGGACAAAGCCGTGAGACTGCATTTAGCTCACCGTTATTTACCAGCGACTAAACCTAATGAATAATGGAGTTAGACATCATATGAGCGCCTTATGAAGCTTTTGCGCGTTTGCCGCACCCATACTGCTGCAACAGGTTATCCGCGGTGTCACTATACCTCTACGGGGCAACAATTTCAGAGAATGTCCCAGGCATTTGGACCACGTCTAAGGGAACACGGTTCACTGGATTGATTCGTAAACTTTAATGTTTCCCCTATGTGATGCTCTCAAGGCGCACTAGTAATTACAGTACATGAAGCAATCTTCCTTTCTATGAAAGTACAAGGCGAACTACGTGTTTGTGGTGCTTCGATTACTACTGTTCGCACTATGAAATATAATAGGTCAGCCGGAAAGATTCAACCTAGCGGTAACATTGCAGTCAAGCATGGAGTAGCGTTGGCAGCTAACTCTTGATTGAATTAGGGTATGGAGTAGCAAAGTCACGTTGCACCCTTGTGTGCTTGAGGGTTATGTTTACGCTTCAAGAAATTCCGTAGGCGAACACGTCGTTCTGGCTTCTATGCACAGACTTGATCGACGATTGTTATACAGGGCAAAAAAAGTTCTGAGAAGTACATGCACGCATGCATACCTCATCTTTCATTTATTTAGGTATCAAAAGAGCGAAAAAAAAATAGGATGCATTTTTTATTCAACTAGTAGAACTAGAAATAAAAATGAGATGCTAAAAAAATAAAGATAGCAAAAGTGCCTCCCTATATCTACATGGTGTTCCGAGAGCCATTGTGAATAGAGAATGAGACATAAATTGAGGATGACGTCGCCAAAAGCACTCGACGGCGACGCACCGTTTATCATACCGCGAAAAGTTCCGGCGTGTATGCACCACCCTGCTTGGTCATTTGCATACGAACTGAGTTCACGCAGTGGGCAAAAAAAATGAGCCTGAGCCTAAAGAGAAACCACGCCGTGCTTGTCAAAAAACGAAATGGGGCTCACCATTTTGAGTGAGTGCCCCAAGGTATACCTTGCGAGTGAACCAGGGCACTGCTGCGACCATTGTACCAGACACTTTTCTTTTTTTTTCTCGACACGGAAGGAAAAGCAACTGCCATGAGCACATATCGGTCTTTCTTTATGCAACACGTGTATTTCACTTAGAGTTGTATCAGTGCAAAAGGGGAGGCTGAGAACATCTAGTGGTATGCCAGTACGCACCCTCGTATGTGTGGCAGCAAGAAAGAAACCGGGAAGCCGAGCTTAAGAGTGGAAAAAGAAATAAATGGAATGACAAGGAGGTTGGCCAGTTCTAAGACCGGCTAGCTACCCTGTACTAGAAGAGTGTAAGGGGAGTAAACAATGATTGAAAATAACCTAAAAAAGAAAAAAAGAAAGACAATGACTGCACGAGAAGAAAAAAAATATGCAAGACTGGATGCAAAACTGCCTACAATCGGTCTCCAAGGCTATTTGTACGCAAACAACGTAACAATGCTTTCAAAGCCTTCTAGGCTGAGGATGGACTCGTGGACTCAGCCAATGATTCAGAATTCTCTGTTCCAACAAAGGGCGATAATCCAGACTATCTGGTACTTTGGTAAGTTTTGATCTTTGCGCTTTGAAACTGGTGCACTCTCAAAGAATATGGGCAATTGTTTTTTTTTCGCTGCTTCAGTTACATGTAGAGGTGCTGTTCATTCCAATTGGATAGAAATATCCATTTGTGAAGGCCATGCTGAGCCACAGCTGGCACAGAATAGTCTAGTCTGCTTGAGATAATCCTAACGGATGATGGACCTTGAGAGCACGATTCAAGTTATGTAGTCGAGAGTCTGTGCATTCCATCGAGTTCAACTATGCCAGTGTGAGGTCACGTGCCAGTGAACGAAGCCTTGTAGATGCGTCGGTTTTCGAAAACGGTATGGCTGTGGATTGGGTACCGTCATGTGCAAACCGAGCGGCTTCATCTGCACGTTCCTTGTCATATATACCACAAAGACCTATTATCCACTCGCACACTATGCTGTGTTGTTTAAAACTTCAGTTGAACGTTGAGCAAACAGTTCCTACATAGAAAATTGGTCATTTTATGAATAGAGTATTGCTCGTGTAAATGACCGTAATAAAGTAACCTGCTGAAGGGGACAAGAGGAATCACGTAATGGTGCAGGGTTCTGCATTTGCCTCTGAGACAGAGAGCGAGAGTGAGAGAAAAGGAAAGAAAATAGAAGAGGAGAATATCACAGATCCAAACCAGAAGACAAACATCTAGTATGCCTTCTAATTATTACATGATCACAGTATTGATTGTCCTAACTATAGCGAATGTAACACGCCGAGTTGAGCTTCGTACGTCAACCGTACGTGTCATTGCTTGCGCACATATTCCAGCGCACTTGGCACGACATTGTATGCTATGGAAGGCAGTCCACTTTCAAAGCACAAGATTCGATTATCATGGAATGGCATAATCAGTGTTCTGTGAGCAATGAAAATACTCTCGGCATTTCTAGAACAAAGAGTCGCCACTTCGAGGCTTTCCTCCAGGTGTTGTGATGACCATCAAGTCTACCTATGGAGGGACATTTATACACGTAAAACTTTTATAGAAGTTCCATTTAAGCTGTTTTTATCATTCGTGCTCTCGCTTCGTTCTCTTACTCCACTTTCTTTGCGCAGTGAGGCACATCAGAGAAAAAGCTTCTGTCAACGTTTTACTT
Organism: Rhipicephalus microplus; assembly: GCF_043290135.1. Lineage (NCBI taxonomy): Eukaryota > Metazoa > Arthropoda > Arachnida > Ixodida > Ixodidae > Rhipicephalus > Rhipicephalus microplus. Next base: position 285,939,558 of record NC_134701.1, read on the forward strand.
ATCACTTTCTGGTGGTTTTTGAAAAGCTGTTTCACGGAACGCCTAAACTAGGTCTTCTATTATGTGAAAATATGCTTACCTTTTTCTCCCTTAGGATGGAAATTAAATCACCCTTCACAATCGATTGAAGTATCTCCAGCCATTCACACAGAGTATATATGACGGCGATAACGTATCGTGATGAAATGACAGGTATAGACTGCTAATGGACGATTAGGTAAAACCAAAGAAAATGACCTGTTTCTCGTTACATGCCTCTGTTGCTATTACCTGTTCCATATCAATGCAGAATCGCATAGAGTAGTCCACATCACCCATCCGTTCTGCGACATCAGGAAGACGTCACAATTCATCCCTTCAAGGTGTTTAGTGTTCGGACTAAACGGCGAATATCACATCGGGGACCGATATGTTTTGCCGTTAAGAGTTGAGCGTGATCGCATTATCCAGTCCCTTGTGTGTCATCATCATCATCATCATCATCAGCCTGACTACGTCCACTGCAGAACAAAGGCCTCTCCCGTGCTCCACCAGTTAACCCGGTCCTGTGCTTGCTGTGTTAACCCGGTCCCTTGTCTGTACAGAGTTCTAAATGGCTTGTGTCAGGGAAACTTTCGCATATGGCTGCATTCTGTGTAATAGGTAGCACGCTTTAAACCACGGGCAATTGTGCGCGTCAAATCATTTTGGATCTTCTATGCACGCACTACGGGGCTTAAAGGACGGAGCCACAATAACGTGCGTTCCTTTTGTAGTGGGTGGTCCGATTCGAACCGTATAATATTCGTATAATATGACTCCCGTTTGCAATGTATGCTTGTACTACGCATGATGGCGATATTACATGTTGCCTTGTGAAGCAAAGATACAGGACGCGTGTGTTTGGTAAAACATGCAACTTACTTTCAGTCCAAGCAGACTCGTGGATCTTGTCCGCACACTTCGGTGACCAGAAGTGAAACAATTTTAGAAAGTTCGCACTGTTTAAAATTGTCGAAACACCGCAAAAAAAAAAAGACGCTTCGCTTTGTGGTAGAGCACTTGCTTGCCACGCGAATGACCACGGTTCGAACGTCACTCACACATATAATGTTTTGTTATTCATTTAAATCTTTGACATCTTTTTCGGTCACGCACAAGATGATGATTCTTCGCTTACGACCAACGACGCCGACACCGGAATTTCGGAGAAAAGAGCTCTTTTATGCTATCGCGTTGTAGTAGTCTGACGAACAAAAGCGGGGCATGTTTGGAATATCCACTGTATGGCTTTTCTTTAGAGCAAATGACTGCCAGTCGTTTTCAAAACGATTCTCATTTCAAAACAGCCAGTTGTTTGTTTGCTGTTATGATCGCTACACATTGATTTTAGCTCTAATTTGCTGAGGACTCCTTGTGCTTATTAGATCATGGTCTTTTAAGTTGCTCCTGTCATCAGCGTGCCAGCACAAGAGAAGCAAAGATAATTTGGTCTAGTCAAACAAAGAGCCCTCCTCCCGTACAAATTCAATGTCACTGAATCTCATATCTGTTCTGGCTGCTCGTCGACTCATTTCAGCCCATGAGACAAGCAAAACGTGTCACGGCAAGCAATGCTTCTTATTGGCAAAACCAAACAAGTATTCTCCTGTGAATAAGGAGATTCTTGCGTGCTTTCTCCCGTTCTTTGGTTCATGGTGACAAATGTATTTCATGAGGAGATGCGAGCAAAAAACAGTGGTCTGGTTTAGTGATATTATAGCGTTTCCTAACTAACTATTTGGGGCTGATAATCAAACAGGTGACTTTGTGAGCACTCACACACTCACTCAGCTTTCTGAAATCTTTCTGCTATTAGTTCAAAAGATGTGTAGCATGGTGTCCGCAGAGAGACCACTGTTTTGTTGTAACGATTCAAAAAGGCAAAGTAAGGCGCAGTCATCATTGGCGTGATTCTTCAAAAATATAACGTACAGCAGGGCACTTTGCCAAAAATAACATACAAAGATTTCTTTATCCACAAGCCACAGCATTACCCCTTTTTGTCTTCATGGTTATCTTTTCCTCTAGTTGTTTTCAGCGCAAGAAAAACATGTGACGAGCATGCGGGTGGGATCCAGGCGCTTAAACGAGGCAATACGAGCAATGTTTTTTGGAGCAAGTGTCTCACGGCTGCAGAGCCAAGAAAGTAAATTTACATGCCTGGCCAAGTAAAGTAACGTTTGCGCACACTTTTCTTTTTTTATTTTTTACGTTGCTGATTTAAGTTACTTCTTTCGCTTCTTGTTTGCGGTGCCTTTTCTTGTAGGGTGTCCACAGGCAACAGCTTGTCAAATACATAGGCGCTTGGAAAGTAGCGTATGCAGCTTTCAAGACGTGTAATTATTTCGAGGGACGTTACGCACCTTCCTAACAACAGCACAAGCTACACAGCGTGCATGTTTCCAGAGCATTCGAGCGTCTTGAAAAGCATCGCAACTGGCTAGGTTCTCTACCGGCCTCGTCTCGTATGCTGCCTACTACGAGGACTCATATTGAAGTCTAGGACACGAGTGTGATAACACATTTCTTGTTTGTCGGGCAACCATGTACTCTTGCTTGCGTTCACTCGCTCGGTAGGTTGGCAAAACTTTGAACATCAGCTCTTCAGCGGGATGAAACGTCGCCTTCGCCTTTTCTCCATTCTTCGCTGTTTTTTTTTTCTTTTACATTTTGTGTTCTTCTTTTGCAAGTATTATTTTTATCGCCAATGCGACTACCTCACATTCATTCACAAGATTTCGCCCAAAGAAAGAATAAAATATGAAACTCTTAAGGCAGCCAGATATAACTTCTGTGGGACAAGAACCGGAAGGGAAACAATAGCGAAAACAAGGCTTCACAAAAATACACGTGGCACTAAGACACAGTCTCTGCGAAAGCTTGTCTCCCTGTCTGCACAGATATGGAAGACATAGTTTTCGCGAATCTCTTTCATTCAATTTTCTTTTCTATTCGTCCAGGTGTCTCCACAAAGGGGTCGGCAGCTGGAAAAGACACAAAGAGAGATGAAAAAAGGAACATGAGTAGAAGGTTGTTATAGTTTATTAGTGCTTGAATAACTTTGTGAAATTTTATTAGACTTCCTAACTTATTACGTTAGGCACCATAAATATAACCTCCATGGCATATATGAGAGATAGAGAATAAATTGTTAGAAAACACTGCATATATATTTTTCCTCAATTTCATTATGAGGCAAGATGATTACGGGGACAAACTAATGAATCCTGGTAGTTCGTGTAATTCATTCACCCAATGCACGACCCACGAGCGTAGCTCCATTCAACCTCCAACTATAAGGCAGCCACCACAGTGGGAATGACCTTACCTCTGTAGCATTCAGTGGAGCAACGCTGTCATCACTAAACTGGGAAACACCAGGGTTGCTGTTGGGTAGACATGAAAATGAGCCTGAATTCGAGCTACAAGTAGTCAAAACAGCCATGAACTTTTGCTTCATCGCTATATTTGTAGCCAAATTGAACGAAAGCGGTAATACGACCAGGATTAGTAGTACTATACACTGATTTAACTTTGGATATGCAAGAACATATAAATCAGAGCCTAATTTTACTTTCTAGCTTGGTCTTCAAGCCACATGGGAGTTGCATAAGGTGCCTTATTTATTTACTTATGTATTTGTTTGTTTACTTATATATCAAAAGGCCAGCCGTGTCTCAAAGATTAATGGATAAAATACAAACAACAAAGTAACACAACACCATGAGCAAAACATAACAATGAACAGACTTCCAGCAGAACAGTACTTGTTACTATGATAGTTACTGCTTCAAGACATCTGTTATTATCAATACTTGATCGATAACGATAGTGTCTGCACTCATTTGCTCCATAGTGCGTGAGCAAAAATCTGCAGCTCTTACAAAATAAAATACCTACCTCATAGCCATAACTGAAGTGATGGTACATGTAGTGAGATGATAAAATTACCGCGTCATGAATGACACATATTCTACGAACCCAGTTTAAGCAGCAAACGTTTCGATGGTGTGCTAGTGATGGAGGGAAAATACTGAATTTCGTGGCTGTTATGCTACCTGTGCGACTGTACCCTTCGAAGGAATATTACCCTGCTTGTTTATACTACAGGATATATGAACATACGAGTAATATTCATACAAGTGACCGTTTAAAATGCAAAACAGTTCAAGAGTTTAATAGGCAGCTGTTAGTCTGTCGGGCGATATGAATAAACTCTCATTTCCTGACATTTAGTTTCATGAGCCATATGTTGCACCAGGTGGCGCGCAAATATGTCACAATGATTAAGGTCAGTGCTTCTATTTATAGTTGTACAATACGGACTTCTTCCCAGAAAGAGTGCGTTTTGAACATTTCAGCCAAGTTGGTGGGAACATTAAATATCGACGTGGTGTTTTCGTGAAGCCACACAGTGAAATCGATGAGTGCATTTACTCTAATTAAATGCTAGCTTCATTTGGGTGCCGACCTTTGCTTTTTTTAAGGTTGAACGAGGATACCCGCTGCGCATGAGTGTTAGAAATTGACATCCGAATAGATAGCGGGCAGCGTGAGCAGCGGGCTAGCCAAGCGTTTCCCAACATTCGCGCAACTTCGCTACTTCGTCCTTGCAGGAGCACCGCGCGTTGCGTGGGGCTGCTTCGACGCGCACCAGCCAGCTATTGTGGTCAGGCAATGCGCATGCATTAGCTGACTTCACAGGAAAAGTTAAAAACTTCGTGTGGTCTTTAGGCTTGCGCCTATTCTTTCACCCGCCAATAATGAGAAACTTGGCAACTAAAAGCTTCAACACTAGTTGAGCAAGACGTCTTCTTGGGCTAGTTGGTTCAGGATATCTGCAGGAGAAAATTCTTAACTACAAAACTGGGCGAAAAAGCTACAAGAGACAGAGAAGGCACACACACAAGCGTAGTGTGTGCCTGCGTTTTTGCGTGTGCCTTTTTCTGTTTCTTGTCGCCCTTTTCGCGCAGCTTTGTAGTTATGAATAAGGAACTCACCCAGCGTTCAGTACTCTTAAAATATTCTTGTTGCGCAAAACAACACACGCGTAGACAAAGAGCAATGGAGTTTCGCACTCTTTGTTTGTGTGTTGCTTTGCGCAACAAAACTTTTTTCTTATAAAACAGGGATTCAATGCAGCTAAAAAGTAGTCATGGGGCCACCATGATATTTTCGTCACCATACGGTGTCCTAAGGTACCCAGGTTGGCGCGATGTAGACATCAACGGCAACCTTCTGGCAAGCGCACAACTATCTTCAGGAACACACGCGAGCTTAGAGTTAAAAATGGGGGATCATTAAGCTATATATTTAAGAGTTGAACGCGATACCGATATTCTGTCCCTCATACGTTGTTCAACCACTTAGTGCATGCCTGTTATTGTAAGATGTTACTCGAGAAATGTAAAATGTGGATTACTGAAATGTAATCTTTCTATCTATCTATCTATCTATCTATCTATCTATCTATCTATCTATCTATCTATCTATCTATCTGTCTGTCTCTGTCTGTCTGTCTGTCTGTCTGTCTGTCTATCTATCTATCAATCTATCTATCTATCTATCTATCTATCTATCTATCTATCTATCTATCTATCTATCTATCTATCTGTCTGTCTGTCTGTCTGTCTGTCTGTCTGTCTGTCTGTCTGTCTGTCTGTCTGTCTGTCTGCCCACGTCTGGGTGCTGTCGTGATCAATTCTCTAACTTGGAGCAGACCGAAAAAATGCAAGAGGATTTGGCAAATATGTCTGGCTAGTCATGAAACAAATCACGTGAAGATCCCGTCAAGCATCTCTTCAGACCATTTGATCTGGACACGAATAGTTGAGTTCAGTTGAATCAACCTTAATTGTCGAACGGTTGTTGCTGTGCCCGGTGATAGACCGCCCAGAATAAATCAATAGAGGAACATCTTCCGAGGTGCTTAACTTATTGGATGGCGCACACCTGGTCTTCGATGGCCTCGCTCATAAGGGCGGCTTGCCGTCACTCAGCAAGGCGCCCCATTATGGGGGGTTCGGTTTCTTAGTTCACATCGTGCTCTCTCGTGGCGTATCTTCGTTTCTTGCGAATTGCCAAAGTACATGTGCCATGTTGGCCTGTTCGCGCTCGCACCACGGGCAGACAGGTGACGAGTGCAGAACGGGCCACAGGTGGTGCAGATGGTTGGGGCTAGTAAACTTGCGCATCTGCAGCCGCCTCAGGTCCACCGCCTATAGCGTGGGGTTGCGGAAATTTCTTCCTGTCTTTCCTATTGTGACCAAGGACGCTGTCGTTCGTGGCAGAGAACTCTTCTCAATAGCAATCGGTGCACCACTGCGACATTGCTTCTGCTGCACCAATTTCAGTTGTCGCAGCAACGAAGGTGGTGCGGGTGGCAATAGTGGCGGTGCCGGTGACTGTGACCACTACCGTTCCTCCTCCGGGGCCCCTCCCAACAATGGTGGCGGTACTGAGGGAAACAATGCAAAAAACGGTACGGAGAAAGGTTGAACACACGACACAAGTGCTGTTCCCCTTGGTATCATGTACCAGCTGGTCTTTCAAGAAACCCTTCTGCAATTGTGGCGGCTTCTCTCTGAGTGACTGCGTCGCGGCGGTTAAGTTCCCTCGTGAGGAGGAAGGGCGCGATCGTTATGGTTGGGCTGGTGAGTATTTGGCCCTTGTAATGGCTGCTGCTGTTTTGTCGGCTGTTGATGCCGATAGGTAAAAACCACTTGAAGGCCTTGTCGGTAATTTTGCCTGGAATGAAGTTCCCGGCCCTGGTTTTACGCATGCGAGCCACTTCCTCGGACGCCTAGCCTTTAATATAGCTCTGAATTGCTGATTTAGAATCACTAATAATTGGGGTGTCATGTGCACCACTGCACCCCTGTGCAGTACCGCTAAAGCCATGGCCATCTCTTCTGCAGCTTCGGCTGATGGCAGCCGTGCCGATGCCATAACCCAGGTATTTCCTGTTGAATGTAAGACCATCATGGAGAAAGCCGGTGCCGCTGCCGTTGGCTGGACTTGTTCCTGTTGCCGCTGACGGTGCGGTAATTGTTGTCGTAGCTAAGGTTTCATTCCTGCTGATTACCTTGATATTATTTGCTTTTGTCGGGTCAGTTTTTCATACCCGGCGTCAGAAAAACTCCCGAGTAGTGGCGGTGGTGTTGGCGCTTCCACGTCGTTTCACTCATTCACTGGTAGTGGTGATGGTTCCGACCATCTCCCGTCCCCATCGCTGGCTGACAGTGGATACTTGGCCGCATCGATGAAGAGCACGCCATCTTGGCTTCTGTGTGCATTCAGCATTGCTAAAGCTCTGCGTTAGAGTCATTGTAAGTCGTGAAAGGAGTGCATGTTCCGGGGGATGTTCTCTGTCAGCATGGCGTCCCTGACTTCCGGTAGCAATGCCTTGTTCAGTCCCCACGCCTTTGATGTCGACTATCGAGCAAGTAGAGATGCGTCTTTACATTCTGGTGCATGACGACCTCTGCAGCTGCGCGATCCTTCGCGCCTCTGCTATCTCGTTGAGGGTGTTGTGCACGCCCAGCTCGAAGTGCGCATGGGTTTCCATGTACTGGGACCCACCCAGGACTACCTTGAACGTCCGACGAATCACCGCATTCAGCTGGTCGGTTTCCTCCTCCATGATTTAGTCGAAAATCCTCTTTTATGGACCGTGCAAGAAAGGACCTCACCCGCTGGCTGTAGTGAACGCTCGCCACTTGGGCATCCACGTCACGACAACTGAGAGGACCCAAATATCAATCGTGTCCATAATACGAGGGCTTCACTCGTGGCTGGAAGACAATGGTGCCAACCACGATCTGATTACGCGACTTCAGAAAAAAGTGGCCGCCGTGAGGCACCTTGTGCGTCGAGTAGTGTAAAAAACGAAAGGGCTGAAGAAATGCAACGTGACGAAGTTGATACATGCGTACGGGCAGAGCCATATAGGCACGAATAGCACATAACCGCATACATTGGAGTGCAGTATGCGGGTGTGCTCTACAGATGATTGATAGTTCATATTTACAGAGGAATAAAGAAAGCCAACATTGGCAATTTCAGTGCCACAATGAAAAAAAACTGACATCCTCATGCCATTTCTGATGATACCCTGAGATTTATTATTTGCTTTTGTCAGATCAGTATTTCGGACGTCAGGTAAGAAAAACTAATCCGACGAAATTAAACAATAAATATCATGGTATTATGAAGCATGTAACTTGAGCCTTCTGTGTGGCCATCAAGTTCTCTACCACTGAGCCTTTGGAACTGATTTGCTAAACACCCTACGCATGTGTAATGTTGATGAAGAATCATCTGGGCATCCAGTGCTGGCTGTCTAATTTTATAAACGTTACATATGTACTCCTATGATAAAGGCCCCACAGCAACTTAACGTCAGTAATAGTTAAGTGCCAACCACTGAAGCTCGTCTATGTATAGCACTCTCTATCCAGGGCTACCATTTTCCCAAGCACAGGCGCTGCATGTGAGCCCACAGTTTCTGGCGTTTGTTTTAACTATGATGCTGTTGGCATCGTTCCGCAACGGTACAGAACTGGGTATGTAAGTAATGTGCGATAGTTCGAAATATGTATGCGCGCACCGCCGTGGTGGATCTAGTCGTTAAGCGACTCAGCAGCTGACACGCAGGTAACGGCATCGAATGCCAGCTGCGGCAGCTGCGTTTTGGGCGGAGGCGAAAATGCTGTAGGTCCGTGTGCACCGGTTTTAGTGTACCAGCTGGTCGAAATCGCCGGAGCCTTCCACTACGGCGTGGCTCATAATCATATGGTGGTTTGAGAACGTTAAACTCCACATATTAATATAAATACGTCGGTGCATACAACACAACAATTTCTAAGGTCACTTCGTGCCGTAACGCTCGATAAATTTACACCACCCTCCTCATGCTTAGCATAAAATTGATTCCTGGTGTACACGGGATCTGCCCGATTTTCGTCTATGTAATCCTGTGCTAAGAGGTTGGTCAGACAATGGCCGACGTTGCTGGACGTGGCAGCCATTGCTGACCTGTATTTTCTCGGTGCCAAGACAGAGTACAAGGGGTCCTTTCCTATAGTAATTAAAGTAGCTGTTTTTTCCCAGTTACTTTGCACCAAGCATAACAAAAACTTGAACTGTATGCTGTGTGAACTGAGGTTACGTTAAGTTTGGGCAGTGGACGTTAACGTGGATGTGCGTTCGAATGCCAGCCCTCCATAGTCATCACACTGACATTGTTCTATCGCCTTCATTTCAGTGATGTCAATCAGAGGGCACTGCATTAGACAAAGCAAAACTGGCGGAATGCGACTCCAACGTGGTTGTGTGATCTGCTGTGATGGCCCCTGAAGAGCACCAGTTGTCTTCATAATGACAGAATGACTGATAAAACTTTTTTTGACTTCATTGTTAATAATTTTTGGAATTGGCATTTGTTAGCAGTGCTACTATCTATTCTTCTCTGCTTTACTTCTCATCTTTGGTGAAGCAAAAGTTATGCTTCAGCATAACAAGTTAGAAAACCGAGGGCACTCTCTTGCTAATATTAATCTGCATTTCTTCATAATTTACTATGATCACCCTTTGTCTTGAAGCTACAGTGCCTTGCCAGGCAACATGATCTCTTTATATTCACAGCTCTGAAAATTTGCGATGATGAACGTTAAATGCGTTACCCTCTTTTATGGAAACAATCTTCAATTGCTGTGACCTAAGAGCTTCCAGCAACGATGCAGTGAAGAAAGCTCGAGTTCCTCTCATATTCTCCTTGGCTCTCGAACATATCGAGTCTCCCTCAAGCAAAAAATCCGGGCTTGCCTTATGGCTTGGAGATCGCGAAAAAAAGAGGGGACGCAGGAGAGGAGACCCCATTTGTGGCCTAACAAGGAGCCTCATTCATGAAGCCAATGACGATTGCCGTGCTTCCTCAGCACTTCCTGCTGCCTACTTCTTTTTGGAACGCCCCAATGAAGCGCATAGCAAACTAGGTTCTCTACTTTGAATCGCGCAATCGAGAGATCGACATTTTTCTGCTCCATTTCGTCCACGCTCATGAAAAGGTTTTGTTTCTCTCACGCATCCTCTTATTCGAGCGTGAGCGCTTTTTTATAGACTTGCGCTAGCATTCATACATCAGATAGCTATAAGCGTGCTGTGCTCCCATTAGGGGAGAACTAGTCAGCACGAAAGAAAGAGAATATAAAAGGGAAGCAGCTCAGCAATTCTCTGGCTTCCACTGTCGACGCAAGCAGTGTGTATCTGCTTATAAATAAGCAAACGAAGTTTTAAAAAGGCGTACTGCGAGATATGTGTCCCCTAGAGCACGACGGGAAGGGAGACAACTGCATAGAATAGCTAACAATTCCCAACTGGCACGGCTTCTACTTTGTTGAAAAAGCCAGCCCCAGCATGATACCAGTACTTTTTTGGTACTAGTACATGCTCGGAACATCGGTACATGCTGGGATATTCTGGCACTTCGGTGGGCACACTTTTGGGGACGCTGACTTGACCGTGACGCTGGTTCATACTGAGAAGCGCTGGAATAGCTGGAATCGTTGGAATTTTCACTGGAGGGCGCTGGTGGGTACTGCAGCATGCACTGTTTCTGCCAGTGCCACGTGAACGTGCCCAGGCATGTTGTGGTGGCAGCAGAGTATTTCGGTATCATTGAATATAAAACGCTTCATTCGGTGGTACGGATAAACGCTACCCTAATAGGTCCCGAGCGTGTCTCTCAATTTGTCGTTCAGCAGAGATAGAGAATAAGCGCGAGACATTCATAATAAACTGAAGTGCACTCTTGCTATTCACTGGCGATTCGCAATGAATGAATCTCAGTCTATAGGCTCAGGAGTGCCCAGTTTTACGAGATTGCGTGCAGACGACAAAGTTGCGTCTTGTTCTAATGAAAATGTCAAGTCAGGCGCTTTCTTTCTGGCTCCTACTTACGAAGCACAAGGATTTCGGCGTCTACATTTGTATGATAAAGTACAATTGGCATGAAGCATCTACGTAGTTTCTGGCTCTTAGTGATTGGAGTCGGAAGTTGTAGTAACGGAAAAAAAGAAAACAGCAGGGCGTCAGCTCTTGATCATATTTCAAAGTTTGGCTCAAAGAAGATTTAGTCATTATACGAGACGCCCACCGACGGACATCTTTGCTGCTGTTCAACGTTCGAGGATGTCAGAATGAAAGCCTCGGGCTTAGTCGTGACAAATTACCAGAGTTGTAAGGTCACTCGCCCGAAGAATGTCCTCTTGGTGCACTTTGTGCGCTGACCACTGAAGCATTCAACCATGCTTCATGATGGCTGGTCTCTCACATAGTTCTCTTTTCTTCTTTTCTCAAATCAAAGCTGCCTTGTGATAGTTACTAATGGTTGAACAAGATAAAACATGTATGACATATATATTTGGGCATGTGTGCATTGATCTCAGCGGTCAATTATCACAAAATGTATGCTTGGTAATAAATGAGGTTGTAAAACTGGTACGTTAGTTTCGACGCAGTCATAGCATATTTACTTTCATCTCTTCGCTCGCATGTATTTTACATTTGTGCTAGCGCTACTTGACCTTCTTATATAGCAGATACTAAATTTAGGCAAAAAATACACAGAGAAAGAGTACAGCAAGTACCAAGCCTAAAGGCTGCATATACAAGGAGAAAGGAAGAAATAAGACGACAGTCACTCGCAACATATGTGAGACCACCCTTTCGCGTGATCTTCCGCCTGAAGCTCTTTTGATATTCTGCCTTTCGATGACAGATGCTCTTAAAGAAAGTTGTATACAGTAGTGTTCTCTTCTGCAAGCTTTGCTATACACTAACGAGACGACTACGAGAGTGCACAGACGTAGGCGGCTAACCATTTGCAGGGTGCTTTTTCGAAAATAGTTTTAATTTTTTTGCCAAGAACTGTGACAGTTCTTGGCAAATTTTCTCACGCAAACATTCTGTGGAGGTTTGAATACCTGGTCAGAACTCAAATAAGAACCACGAGACTAATTAACAACAATCTCGTTTATAAGCTTTGTAACTATTGCCTTAAGGGTGGTTTTTTTTATTTAAACTCGAGCAGTGCGTGCCTGTATATGGCGTACTCATGTCTTACAAATCACGAAATTGGCGCGTATTTTGAGGTATACACGATCGAATTATCTGGGCGATATCGAGACTGATCGTGCCCCTTGCGTACAAAACGTGACCTTTGTGTTACCTAATATCAGAACTATACGTGACAAGGAAGTGACAAACGTTGAATCAAGGCACACCAAAGTAAATTGTGGTCAGAAATATCGCCAGGCTATCAGAACTGTAGAAGTAGAAAACTTATTCTTTGGGTGCGGTGTGGGCTGCTTCTCTGCTTTTTTACTTGAACTATAGAGGAGCCAAGCATTATTCAGCTTGCCTGCAAAAATAAGCGTCGAAATGGCTACTCAGCAATTCAGTGCATCATATATAAAGAAATTATTAGTATGAGGGTTTGCTTGTGCATGGCTCGAAAGAAAGTGATAAGCACTTAGCACCACAAGCAAAGGTAAGGTCATTTGCTTCTGCTCTTACGAAGAGATACGGCTCCAATGAGCCGTGTTTCGGATGTTCTCAATTCCTTGTCTCGGCAAGTTTCGGTCTGGCGTAACATAAGGGCTGCGTTTTGTGCGCGCTGAATGCGATCAGTTTCGGTATCGCCTTTAAACATCAGTTTTTACCATCGTGAGTTACATGCAACTCTCGTGATTTCGGAAGAAATGGTATGTTATAAACTGTCATGTGCAACAATTTTCTAATAAAACAACCGCTTCCAAGTCAATAAATAACAAGCTAATTAAACAGTCCTTGTTAATTGTTTCAACAGTGTCAATTCAGTTGGGTCAAAGTATTTCCACCTTGATGTAGAAATTGTGTGCGAAAACCACAGAAACATTGCGATGTGTTTATAAAAAGTGGTTAATGCTTTAGAGTACTTGGTACTCTACTAAAGGAGAGCTAAAAGCCGCCCCTAAGAGGAATAGTCATGCATAGGGAGAAGCTTGGTGAAGGTCTCGCTTCATTGGATATTTATGAAGAATCTCTATCACCACAATATGAAAGAAAACAGCGTCTGCAGACAATGAGCCTGATATAGAAACGCTCAAAGCATCATCGGTTACCAAAAAAATGATTTGCATTTACAAAAGTATGATATAAGGAGTTATCACGAAGGCAGTGAGAATATATATGTACTCGCAACAAATTCGTAGCATTTTAGCTCACGTCTGTCCCCCACAGCAAAACCATTCCACTGTACTTAACGATGAATAGCGCAATGTCAGCGATACCTGGACTCGTCCTGTTTGTTGGCGATGTCATGATAGTGCGTCGTACTCAAATCGTGCAATATAGCAAATCCTGAAGACTATAATTAACGCATCTCCGCTTCATGATTGCTGTCTGGACGCGAAGAAATTGGACTTGTTTTTGTCGTAATGCCGAGATGCACGCTCGTATACTGCAGAGTACGTCGTCTCTCGTGCCCGCGTGCTGATGACGTCATGAGTCATTAATGGTAAGTACAAGTGGTACCTCATTAAAAGTGTCTTCAAACAGTCTCTCAATGGGCGCATTTACACTATCTTTATTTTTCTCTGCATGGGAGGTTATGATGATGAAAAAGACGAAGGGCTGTGCTGTTCATGTTTGCATGCACTTTCACCAACTTTCCGATAATTAGCAGTGTTCGTTTACTCCCCTAGATCGGAATGCGACTTTATTTACTTTTAGATTTGTGCGTACATGTTCGTGTAAGAAAGCAACAATGAATGTAGAAGGATGATTCATCACTTGATTTTGCGTACACATGCTTTCTCACGTTATTTTTTTTTTTTTGTCTGAGCTCTCGTATTTCAAGCCTCCGACCTCATGCGTTCCCAATAGTTCACTGGGTCTTGCTTCCTGTTTTAGAGCTTGTATTTGCTGACATGTCGAGACAACGTCATCAGTCCGTGATTGCGGAAATATAAGCAAATAAAATAAGCCTGCTTTCTATCCATATGAACACCAAGACAGACAATCCAAACAAAGAATGATATAAAAATAAATAAATAAGAAATGAATCAAAGATTTAAGAAATGAAATAAATCTAGACCAGCAATGGCGGCCTAATGATTGTGGTGCTCGAATGCTGACCCGTTGGTCGGGGGCTCGCATCTCGACCATGGCGGCCACATTTTTGATCGAGCCGAAAATACTTGAGGCCCGTCAACTTAGAATAAAGAGCCAGTTAAAAAACCCAAGGTGATCAAAAATTCTAGAGCTCTCCACAGCAATGTCTCTGATAATCACATGGTAGGTTTAGGACGTTCAAACCTAACAATGACTATCAATATTAAAGAAAATAAAGCAATAGGCCATAAAATAAAAAAAAACGGAGTAAAGGGTTACGGGCAGATGAATATACTCTGTGGTTTCGTTGTAAAGCTCACTTGTAGATATGGTTGTGTTTGTAAATTTGGCTTAGTGTGAAGGCAGCAAGTAACGATAAGGTACTTATTTCACAAATGCAGAGATTGAAAGTTGAGATGTGCACTGCTTCTTAGGAGATCATGGTGAAAAAAAAACAAGATGTGCGCTAATTCTAGCACTCGTATTACTTGTCCTGCGTTTTTTTGATCGTCCTATGATAGAATATGCTCGTCTCAATTGTGAAACATCAGGTTTAACTGTAGATGTCCAAGTTAAAGATCTACACGTTACCTCCAAACAAAATTCAGGTGTGAAAGATAATTGGACTGGTATGCTTACAAATGTCAGAAGTGAGATGCCTGGTCCTTTGCTCGAAGTATTCGGAGTATCGAAAATTGAAAAAAGGAACACAGTTACAGTGGATTGTTTCGTGCGCTTGTTCTTGTCTAATGTGTGCATGTCTTAGCGGTGAAGAAACGCTCATGTGGTTTCTATTAATGAACCGCAAGTGATTTCGTCTCATGAGACACACACTTTTTTGATGACTCGCGCTTCGCACAATTGTAGAAGCACTCTGTAAGGATAGTTAGGAGTCTCCAGAAAAGCCCCAAAAGCAAAATTTCCAGAGTTTAGGACCGCAAACGCAGCAACAAACACTTGTGTAGAGCCTTTCTATTTTTCCCCTTCTTTTTCTACTTATTCTGCCAATCAGCGGTGTTTCTAAGTCCTCCGACAAACGAGCTGCCAATAAAAAAACCAATCAACAAATCAAGCGTGCAAGCACAACGAGCCAAAGTTCTTAACTCAATTGCACCATGCACCCTGTACTAAGGCGGTGGCAGCGCCTTCCCTTGACAGTCCCGCTGCTGGCAAGTGTTGGCCTCTCTGCTTTTCCCCTGGGGTCGATCGGCACAAACGAGCTGTTTTCACAGTTTAGGCATAGCGCTGTTTCTCACCACCTCACACATGGGGAGCCCAAATCACGCTCAGTTCTCTCCCGAGAGAACAAAAGGGCGGAGAAGCAGCACTGAGCTTGCAACGTTTAGAGACCGCTAAACTTTTTTTTTTTTTGATCCTCTTCTTGTCACATTTCCAGCGGTGCCTATTTCGTCACAGCGCAGCATCATTTCTCTGTTTTCGCTGAAATTCACATAATGGCATTCGGATGCACCAGTAGTACCACCACCTTCTCTCTTGTAATATTTATTATTCTCGGTTATTTACCCGTATTATTAATACTTGAGATGCTTCAAAATGCAGCTATTAGGAGGCTATACAGGAAAAAGGAGTTCATCAGAATTACTACAATATTCATATTACTAACAAAATGAAGCAATAATACATGGTGAAACGTAGGTAATGTACAAATGAGATTTCAAAATAAGTAGTGCAGAGAAACCATTTAATAATAGTTTGAGGTGCATATAATGCCATAAAAGCAAAACAGCATTGAATATTGCTTGAAATACTCCTAGCGCATTTGAAATAGCAATAATAGTAAAACAGTAATAATAATAAAATTATAATGATAATAATTTGTGGCAAGTTGAAAGTGATTTAGGTGTTGAAGCTTAGTGTGGGGTTCGGTGGCAATGTCGGATGGTAAGCCGTCGCAATCAGTATTGTGCGCTGTCCGAAAGAATACGCAGGAAAAATTCATATCATCTACTGTAGAGTTATACGAACATTTCTAAATTATACTTGTCAACTTTCCTTTGCGATTTGGGGAAAAATTTATTTAGAGCGTATCGCAGGATATTATTGAAACATTGTTAAGAGATCGTTTCCAATCTCAGAGAGAAAAAGCAGCAGCGTTACTTGTACCAACTGAAACTAAAGCACATTACGCGATAAGCTTCCTTGTTCAATAGAAATAGTCATCGATAAGTCGTCTTGCTTAGCCTCACTTGAATGGCAGGCGCTAATGTGTTAATCTCACTAATTACTACAAGAATAAAAATAAAAAAGAAGGAATCACAAACTTGAACTATGGTTCTTTTTTATTAATTAGGCACTTAGGAACACCCAAAAAGTCTTTCTGCTTTTCAGTTGTGTTTTTTTTTACATTTTCAGCTGTAGTTACTACATCAGGAAATATGTCTAAATAGTGCGAGCGCAATGTTTCACTTTTTCACTTAGCAATTAATTTTTTTCAGTTGTTACAAAAGACCTTTGTATCCATGGTCCTGTTCTCTCATGCGTTCGATAAGACATCACGTTCCGACTGTGACATTCATTCTGGGAACAATTGGCGACAAAATCCAAGCTGCTGAACGAAGTCTCCGATTCCGCAATGATATTTTTCTGCGTAATTTCTTCCTCCTTGCGGTCGTTTTTCTATTTATGAGGGCATGCGCGTATGGTAGCACGCGCTAACGTGTATGTTTGTGAACTCAAATAACTCCCGCAGTCTTTATACTTCCTGTGTTCATTTATTTTTTGCCCAGCTTCTCCCATTCCGACAAGAAAATGTAGCAAAACAGATCATCCCTTGAACAGTGAACAGCTCTTACGACACATCCCTTCATCACTCCTAAACCTCCAGGATTTTTTTTTCTTTTTATGGCCATGTCATGCGCCACAGATGCAGGAATTCGAGACCGCTGTTATTCAGTGTGGAAGTCCTATTCATTCCTCGAAGCTAGTCCAGTCAATCCATGCATTTATCTGTAGTAAATGCGTAAGCATTTATATGTCTGCAAAGCAAAGAACACTATGCCTCACTCCGTTTATGACGAAAGATGAATTCATATAAAATAATATATGTCACTCAATAAAATTTTAAAACCACTAACGGTGGTGGGCCCTACACGTGAAGTAGAGTTTTGTTACCCATTGCCAGTACATGGGCTAAGGGGTATGCACCGGTGGTACTATGCAAAATTCAAAGGCATTCACATAGACCTGTAGTCCTCATAAAGCGCAAGAGGGCTCCCACTGCCTTGTGAGCCGATGAAAGACGAAGATGTTGCTTCAGCATTTGCACAGAGAGTGGCCGATCATCCAATTGTCGCAACGCGTCAGAAGGTGTTCATCTCTCTTAGGCAAATTGAGGGCAACCGCATAGCAGATGATCGATGTCTTCTTCGGTGTCGCAGACCTCTCATTCTGCATTGCAGTGTCGGTCACTTCAATGAGGGTTGTATATGCTTTTGTGAAAACAACTCCCAACCAAAGCCGTCAAAGAAGCGAAGCTTTATGTCGACAAAGTCCGGGTAGAGGTCGGGTACTGACAATTTTCTCCTCTCATTCCTTATCTTTTTCCTCTCTCTCTCTCTCTCTCTCATCCTTGTACTCCTCATCGCCATTCCCCCAGCGTAAGTTAGGAAAGCAGGCATGTGCCTGGTTCACCTACCTGCCTTATTTTTGTTGTTCTTCCTCCTTTCCTTTTTTTATCATTTGTGTAAAACACTGACGTTCTCATTTTTTGTTTCTTTTTTCATGACTGCATGAAAAAGTTTGCCAGTTTGTAGTGGTAGCTATTTATAGAAATATAAAAGATGAACAGATATTTTGATTTGACTCCAAGCAAGTATTCATGTATTCATATATTGTGTAGTCATTTTTGTTGTATTTATGTACATTACAACATTAATGGCAGTTTACCATTAGCCCTCAAGAATAAGGTCAATGGCAGCTTCACCCTTACTCAGACAGCAGAAAGCAGGAGGCTCAAGAAGTGTGTTAAGCTTAAATAGGGGTAGGCGCAGTGAGCAACACAAAAGAAATTGATAGGGGCAACATTTAAGGATCAAGAAGAAAGCAGAGCTGTTCAGTGAACAAAGGATGTGTCAAGGACATTTTAGCCGAAACCACGAAGACTTAATCGCCGTGGGCAGGACATGTAGAGCGTAGGCAGTATAAGCGCTAGTCATGTAGAGTAACAGACTTGATCTCAAGAAAATAAGAATGCTAGCTGGGGAGGTAGACAGGAGATAGACAGTTTAGTTTGCAAATAAAATTGAATTTGAAGGGATATGTGTCCGCAATAAGCCAGGACCACCCTGAGTGGTGGAGCAGGAGAGAGTACTTTGCCCTGCAGATGGCGCAGCCAGGCTGATGACGATGATGATGATAATGTTGAGAAAGTGAATATATGTGAACCATATTGTTGCGAGGAGGAGGAGGAGGATTGAAAGAGGAAGGACAAGGAGGTTGGCCAGTATTGTTGCGAGAACCACACTATCGTGAATCTGGTCTACCGGTGGAGAAAAAAAGGAATGCAAAAGGCGGGCAATCAAGGCTTACCTGACATAATAAGTAATGTCGGAATGAATACTCTCTCTAGGACTACCTGTAAAACCGAAATAGAGCATTGTAAAAAATCACGACACTTCTGGCCTTGGAGAAGTTCAATACTCGCAACATATTGATGTGCCTTTCGGGGTCTCTGGATGCACCTTCCAATCGGTCATTCCAGAGACTGACAAATGCAAAATAGAACATGAGGTTCCGTGCCGATGAATGCCACTCATTTCCAGGGAATGCCGACACGCAGAACAAGATCGTCAGGAAGAACGTTATCGGGAACAAAGAGCACACTACTTGCACCTTCCTCGTGACCTCATGGTCGTTTCACTTAAGCCTTGGAGATAATACCTGAATACGCTAGGATAGTATATCGGCATGTATCGGTGACATCTCGGCAACAGAACCTAAAGCTGCGTGGCGTCAACAAATATGAAACCATTTTTGGCCACACTGCGGATCATTCGTGTTAAGCTTGTAGACGGCTGTACACAAGGATGGTCACGTGCGCTTTGCAGCTAAAGAAGTCAGCTTAGCGCGTAATTGAAAAATACCAAGTTACGCAGATTTTCCTGGAGTTACAGAGATTCCAGTGACATGGGCTGCATTACTACTGTAGGTCAGGTTTTTTGGAAACATACCCGGATGCTTAATTTGTCTTCGTAGTTAGCAGAAGGGCATTCGTGCTCTTCACTGTTCTCGCTTTGGATCCCGCGAAATAGGAAAAATTGTGACACACGCGTGGATTGCCTTCACTTTTTTATTCTTTACCTGTGGTGAGCGGAAAAGCTAGCAGGGAGAATGTAGGCGGTAACACGGAGGTGGAAGCAAGCAGCGCCACGCGATGCTCCATCCATCTCTCGTGGCAAAGGCACTACTCCAGCGTTACTCGCCATCACTCATGGCGCCCGCTGGTATGCCATGGCTGCGAGTCATTTATAAAAGTTCCCGACTCAAAGCACGCCTCGAAGACGTGGCGCATTATCGAATGCATGAATATATGCTAGAGTGGAGTACGAGCCCTGAACAGCTATAGATTCACAAAAGCCGACAACGAATCGTATTTATGCCTGCACTTACGTATCACGTAATATAAATCGCAGCGGTAAACTTTGAAATACAGAATGGTGAAAGAAGTGGTGGCTGTGACGTTGACAATGGATGTTTTTTTACCTTGAGCAGTGAATTAAAACAATATGCACATACTAAATTAACCGTCTTCATTTATGAAAAAAAAATAGTAAAGACCAAGTATCACCAAGCGGCGATAGGTGATTCTAGAATCAATGAAACCAGAAAGCTTGTTAGTGCATAACATGACATGACGCAAATATCCATACCTTACGTGGTAAATTTGGAAGAAGATTGTAGAGCCGTGGTTCTCTTTCATGAGCTTGCTGGCTGATGGTCCAGATTATTGCTAAAGCAGAATTATCAGGGAGAGTATACAAAACCATAAAGCAACTTCAGAGCAGTGTAATTTACTTTCACAGGTGATCCCACATCCTGTAAAACCCCAGATGAAAGGTGCACTATGAGCACATCTGGTTAAGCCACTACAAGTACATAATAATAATAATAATAATAATAATAATAATAATAATAATAATAATAATAATAATAATAATAATAATATGAATAATAATAATAATAATAATAATAATAATTTGCTCAATGTGCCCTGGAACAACCATGAGGTCGTAGTGCAGGCGCACGCAAATATGGCGGGAAATGTACATTCGTTTTTATCACTTGTATTATCAGTGTACGTGCCTCTTACCTCTTTTGTGTGTATAGAGAGAGGGTTGTCTCGTACGGGGAGAGAGACGGAATGAACGTAAAATGCCAATTCACGTCCTTCATTCATTTACAGTGAGCGCTGGTATGAGATAATTGCACTACGAAAATCGCATTGCCGCTGAGGCAAGAGTTCTTTAGAAATAACTATTGTGAGTCTCTCAAGATATGCTGGTACGATTGATGTCGGAGATAAACACGAACGGCTACGAGCAAAAGTTTGTATAGTATATAACCCACAAACTCCATCTGCCTTCACAATTAGTTAATGTCTGTTCAACTCCGACTACTTTTCAAGCAGTATCACCAACTTGATCATGTTCAACCAATGCACTGCACTGAAGAAATCTATAAGTGGTAATGTATGCACCATCAGTACTTTCAAGTTTTCGTTACTGTCATCGTCTCAAAATGTCTGTTGTGCACGCATCTCTATGATTCCTTAACAGACAGACAGACAGACAGACAGACAGACAGACAGACAGACAGACAGACAGACAGACAGACAGACAGACAGACAGACAGGACTTGCTGGACTGGACTTGCTGGACTGGACTTGCTGGACTTGACTTTGACTGGACCTGACTTAACTTGACTTTGACTGGACTGGGCTTGACTTGACTTTGACTGGACTGGGCTTGACTTGGCTTGGCTTGACTTGACTTGGCTGGACTTAACTTGGCTGAACTTGACTTGACTTGGCTGGACTGAACTTGACAGAGAGCTTTATTGGGTCCTGAGAGACGCTACTCTTTTGAGCCGTTGCCCCGTAGGGAAGAGGAGGCCTAACCTCACCGCCGCATCGTCGGCTCCCTGCACAGCCCGTAGTTGTGGTAGTATGTCTGAACTTCGCAAGGCAGAGTCCCAAACATCTTCTGTTGGGCCACGTAACGTGGGGCACCGCCAGAGCATATGTTCGAAGTTACTAACTCCACCACATTCACAACTAGACTCAAAAGCCTCTGAGAAGACCTTGCTAAGGAAAGATGGACTTAAATAGGACCTGGTCTGGGGCAATTTAAACGTGATGGGGTGAGGTCTAACTGTGAGGAGGAGGAAATGACCGCCTACTCAACTGGAAGTGCTTAGTCGCTTCACTGAATGTAAGCAAAGCGTCCCTAAAACGTGATTGACTGACTTTTTCTTTAGGTAAGGCTTTTTTTGATTCAACGTATCTTATGAACGAACTTAACCCATGGTGGCATCTGCACTCCAGTGCGAACGCGCCAACGCTCCCCCCTTTTGCGTGAGTGTGAGGAGATAGGAGGAACCTCTCCTCGTGTCAGCGGTGCGAGGAAGTGGGGTGGAGGATTGGCGTGAGCGCTTCCTTTCCTGTACACACCACACGGCAGCGTCGGTGGGAAACTGCTATGGATGAAACGCAAGTCGACGTGCTCCAACGCAATGGCAGCGTCGGCAAGCGGACCCTGCGGTATGCAACACTGACGTCGAACCCATGTGTCACCTTCGAGCCAACGGGTTGCCTGCGGACAAACGATGCCAATGCAACGCCTATGCAGAAGGCCTCGCTAGAGAACTTAAGCGCCCCAGCTTCGATGGTGCGAACTCCAATAAAATTACACCTTCTTTTGTTGTACGGAACTATGACGTGATGTGATGCAGCACGAAGGGTGGGGGGTGGAGAGTGAACGTTACGTTTGTATTGTTTTGATTTCGTGTCTACATTAACGGCAACGTAAAAACAACACAACACAATATTAACACTAAGTACACAACATTAACTGTAACATTAACGCAGTCTAGTTAAACCGGTACAGACGCGAAATGCACACCCCGTGCTGCTTCGCATTGCCTCATGGTCCCCTTAACCGAGAGGTGCTGTAAACTTTTTTCTCTCTCTCTTCACGAGCGCCACTCCTGTGAAAAATTGCTTCCGAAAAGTATACGGGGTCACCCATCGCTACGCACACGAGTCGCAAGATGAGAAGCGTCCCGTTCATTTCTTTTTCGGCGACCCTAAACCCATGGTGCCTCCAGTGAGGTCGCAGATAAGGCTCGCGCTTTGCGGTTGCTGCTACAAAACACCGTACATGATGGCTGATCTGGCGCATCCGAATCATCAATTCTGCCTTCGTCGTGTGACATCTTAGGCATCCTTGCGGCGGGTGTGCAGCATTCGTGTTTGACCCGGCCCGTGCCTTGGTATACGAGGTGGCGGGAAAATACCGTAGTTTGTAGAATACAGCTGCTCTCTTTCTGGTAGAACTTTTTAACGCTTTCACTTTTCTTAAGTTACTTTACAACTTGAATGCTTCGTAAGCCGCCACGACAAGGACGTTGAGCAAGACCTTGATCTCTCCCTCTCGCTATCTTCCCAACATTTCCGTTCGAAGAAAGAATAGAATAAAGAAAACGTCTTTTAGCCCCACATCAAGAATAGTTGTCTGGCTCTGTGTTTCCTTTATCAAAAAATATGACACTCACAACATACCTAAAAAGTTTTATATCACGCTCATATTGCACATCCTGATCGTGACCTGGAAGTAATGGGAGTGCGACAATAATGAAAGGAGAGTTACGCAAGACGAATGATTGTTGTTCCAAGGCAAAATACACTATTCTCACCAAATATCTCAATGAC
This sequence comes from Rhipicephalus microplus, assembly GCF_043290135.1. Classification (NCBI taxonomy): domain Eukaryota; kingdom Metazoa; phylum Arthropoda; class Arachnida; order Ixodida; family Ixodidae; genus Rhipicephalus; species Rhipicephalus microplus. Next base: position 285,962,680 of record NC_134701.1, read on the forward strand.
GATTTTGAGTTATCGAAAAGAATGTGTTCGACAGTTAATCAAACTAAACATTTTGTTGCGACCAGGCACATGTTCTCTTCGCTCAAAGAAGCGGGAAATTTTGTCCTCTCGAACATTTATGCAGTTACTTCGTCGGGAAGCTCTAAAAGACCCATAAAACTTCGCAGACTATTAAAATAGGAAGGGTCAAGTTGAGCCCCCCCCCCCCCCCCAATACCATCTTTTGTTTGCTTCTTTTTGCGCAGAACTAAAACAACAATTGGTGCAAAAATGAAAAAGAGGCAATAACGTGCTCCTCACACAGGCCTGTCACTGGCCTTACGCATTCCGAGATAAAAAGTAAACACTTATTGAATGTCCCACAAGTTGTCCTTGGTTGCCATGCCCGTAAAAACCCATGCGTAGCTTTCATCCGGTGCATTAGAATATGACTTAAAACGTCCAACTGAATAAATTTATGACGCGGAACTGGCCAATCTCTTTACATATTATGAGGGAAGGTGCTCCTGTTTCTGCCCCCCCCCCCCTCCTCCTATAGACCTGCCTATGACGAGAGCATTACAGTTAGTTGCTCACATTACATTCGAAAGGGAAGGAAGAAAGGTGACTTCCCAAACGTATGCGAAGTGACTCCAGAAGCGTTTTTTTTTTTTATCTTTCTCTGGCTCATCATTTATGTAGGAGGTCAAACTGTTTCGTTTACAAGCGCTATGCTTTCTACTTCTCGATTAGCTGAACAGATGCTCCGGCGTGAGACAAGTGCCTTCAAATAAAAGGCGCATGAGAGCCTTGTTAAACAACGATCGCGCCGGGGCATGACGCAGAGCAGGAATAATGTGGCGGCAAGACTTGAAAAGCACCGACAACGTGGAGACCCGCAGCGAGTATTGAATCAGCGCTCTCGTTTTTTTGAAGCATGGACCAACGAGACCTTCGCCTTTTGAGCATAACTTAATTATAACGCCAGGGCGTTTCATTACAGAAGACACTCTACATAACCCAGATAGCTAGCGGGTTCGAGCAAATTGAAACTTCAGGTTACTACCAATTTTTGAGAAGGTGAATAACAGTGCAGTGTAACAAAATAGCATCAGAATATAAACGCAGGTATGTTTCACTATGGCCATTGATTAAAGGCCCCACAGGGTTTCCTATGCACTTATCTAAGAATACCGGAAGAATTTCTCGTTGTTCTCAGTCGATTTACCGACCATTCTCTGCCCTTTTACGAAAGACTTTTTGCACCTAATGTGACTTTGCTTTGCCTCCCTGATTAGCTCTTGTTTGACCAAGCTAGTATGTCATGTGGCGACATGGAAATGACACCATGATGTAATATGATACCACCATCATGGGGTGATGATTTTTGTACCACTCATGCTTACGCTGATGTCATGACGTCGACGCCGAGAGTCAGGTTTGGAGCATCTACGACATTCACCTAAATATACAACTAACCAGGTTTTAGCAGTTTAACCAGCCGGACATTTCAACGCTCTCTGACCGATGCAAAAAAAGTAGCAATCTCACTGTAGAAGAATATACCTTTATTGCGGAAAACCTAAGCACTTAACACAACTTTTGCATAGTGACAAGACCGTAACTTGGTTCAGAATGTACAAGCAGCACGATAGCTATTTCAGCAAGTTCCTCCTGTTTTTTTTTCTTTTTTACGTCTAATAAAGAAAGGTAAAATGACCTCTAATTATCCTCTTAGAAACTGAAACTTTTTATCAAACTTGCAGCACCTTTAAGAAAAACTTCTGAGGTTGCAAGTCCGGTGCTTGATATCCTTGAAGTACATGTGGCGTGATGCTGTGTGGCGACTGTACTGGAAAAGAAATGAGCCTTCAAACATGTTGAATACTGGCTACAAAGCAAGGCAGACAAAGATATAAATGCTAAACACCCCTCTAGTATTTCTTGCGTGACGAAAAAAGTGTAAGTAGTGAACCGGAAAACGGGCAAAACACGAAGCAAGCTTAATCATCGGATGAATGCTAAAACATGAGCTACTGGAAGTCTGGTATTGTAGGCCTGGAAGACCTATCAATCAACGTCAATTTTTTTTTCACCAGTAGTGCACAGAACAGAAAGGGCGTCGTTAGCGAGGAATGTTTCTTTTGATTGCCATCAAGACATCATGCTCCCACTAAGTAAAAACGTCCACCAGTCCTTCAAGTCGCAGTAATTCCAGGCAATTCATTGTGAGCTATACACTTGTCTATATCGACGCAAATGGTTGAAAAAAGAGACTGAGAGAGAGGCATAGAAATTTCAGGGAGGCTAACCAGGTTTACCTAATTGTCAATGATACAAGTTATCTCGCCTAAAAAAACAAAAAAAAACAAAAACGCAAAAACCAAAAATTATAACCTTGCCGCAAAAGATCACGAATTATCATCAAGGAACATGCGCCTGTGCAGAGAAAATAAACAAATCATACATAAGCGGACAAAATAAACAAAAAGGATTAGTACAGCCATTTTAGCAAATTTAAGAACTCTTTCTCTGAAATGGCAATTAAGGGGTGGCTAACACATCTTTCCCCGCATCTCTTATGGAAATGTGGAATCATTTGATTATTTCGCGGGTGGTCTTATCTCTATGCCTTGATTGGACAGTCGCGTCAACAAAAAATGGTGAATAGCCACAGATAAGGCAATGCTGCGCCAGGTGTTAGCCACCCGTCAATTGCCATTTCAAAAAAAAGTACTTATATTTGGTAAAATCGCTGTACTAATCTTTTTTTGTTTTATCCGCTTATGTATAATTTTTTTTATCTTCTCTGTTCAGGCGCATGCACCTTGATGATATTTGGTGATTTTTTGCGGCATGGTGATAGGTTTTTTGGGTTTTTTTGTTTTTTAGGCACGATAATTGGTATCATGTGACAATTTTTGTGAGCTCTACATGTGTACACATTCAGTAAAATTTCAGTTGCGAGTGTGCGCTTGTGTTGTTCTCTTCTTCAGTCTGTGTTGCGTACCACGCCTCACTTTTTCTATAAGTAACCGTTACCAACTAGCCCAAATGACTGTTTTGCCACAGTTTAACCCGGTTTGCTACCCAACATTAGGGTGGTGAAAGGAAGAAAAAGAACAAACAAAAAGAAAGAAGGAAAGAGAGAACAATTAATGCACAGACACACACATCAGTTTACATCACGCACATCCAGACAGTCAGGGCCAAAAATTATTTTATACCTGTTACGCCACAATTTTCTTCAAACCGAGTCCAAGATTCAAGCATGACGATATAACTGGTTTGGTCCTTTGATTTCAATCACGTACTTGTACCTCTTTATGATTTAATCATAAGTGACAATCCCCATCTGTCATAGATGTCGTAGGTATATACCGTGTGGGCAATAAACACGGGTATAGTCTTATGAGGACAGTTTTCTGGTAGGCCAGAACGTGGGCACACGCCTGTTAGCTTAGTTTTTCCATGATCGACTCATCACGAACGATTTGCTATACAGCTTTTCTGTTGAAAAACTACCGAAGATAAAGCGTGCTTTGAATCCAGGATCTCCCAAAGGAAAGGGAGGATTCTACCACAGAGCCACGTCAGTGCTTGAAACTGCTTCGCAAAGAGATTCTACACCAGTGCCATGTCAGGCGAAAAATCACTTAAGCAGGTGTGATATGGCATAGTAGGAAAGTAAAATAACTACCAGTCGTAACACAAAAACCAAAGGGGAGTAGGGCCTTTCTGCTAATTAAATAAACTTTGTTCATCATCATCATAACGAGTGCGTGGTTTAAAGCTTTCCACTCATTAAAAAGGCTTCGTCATCTTCATCCATCGCACTATAAACAAAGTACGGATATTGCGTCACTGATGTGTAGCGGGTATCTTGCTTGTCTGCAAAATCACCTATGATGGCGTAGTTGGTACCTCGTAGTGAAGTTGTAGTATTTACCCAAGATAGTTGGCAGCGGAATCCAGAAATGCTATATTCACCCCTTTCACTGCAAATCTCCTGCGTATCTCACTGAGTCCTGGTGTTATATTGTATTATTATTAACCAAAGATGACAAAGGGCTTCACCATTAAAAATAGTTTGGCGCCACCAAATGACCATGGCCTATTATTGTAACCGAGAAAGTGCTGACGTGTCAGAGAGAGAGAAATCAAACAAAAATCCTATCTTTGTTATGTTATCCATGGCAAATTGGCTTCCCCCATCAAATTGCCTCTTCTGAGTTGTTTCGATCCCGTCTTCGGGTTCCCGATCGCTGGCTTTTTCCAACATCGTACGTGAAGCAACGCGCTAATGATTTCTTCCCGGCATTGAATGTTCAGCCAAGCAATTTCCCAGGCAGCACACACTAGCCTTCAGTGTTTTTATTGCCACAAGCAGTGACTCTGATCTTTTGTATACCCCGGTCACATAATCTAGTTTTTTTTCCTTTACTTTCTGTCCAAGTGTACTTCCCCAAGTACTTCCTTCTCTGACTGCAAGGTGCAGTGAAAGGTATGTTGACTTCAAAAGCACGTATCTGGCTGTTTTGGGAATAATACCAGCATGTAATGCAGCCGGTATTGGAGCTCGGTTTAGTTGGTGTGCTGCGCTTTCTGTGCAATGTCCTTTTCAAGGACGAAAGGAAGCCTCTCACTGAGTGCTTTGGGCAAGTCTAGCAACATTATTTTTTTTTACTTCTTTGACTTTTTCATTAGCATCACTTAGTGCTACATACCCTCGTCGTGTTGGGAATACAACGCCGCAAGCATCGCTGTAATCAGTGAGTTGTTTTCTTATGTTAGAAAGGAACGCAACTCTCCACATCGTAGCCTATAGGAAGAAAGTCATTGTATGTTACTCTAAAAGCCACTGAACCTGGACGAGCTCATCGCTGACTTGGTTCCATAGTAAGCACGTTCAACACTGTTTTGTCGGACGTCCATTATTGGGACAATGTCAAAATACATTAACAATAAAAGTCTAAACTTATTGTTCAGACAAAATTCACTGCGTTGATCGAAAAGTTATTTAAACCATGACAAACTTGACCTTAATTGCATATCATAGCCGTCTATGGCACCTATTTTCGTAAATGTGGTCAAATATGTAGTAGCGCACGCGAAAAAAATTAATTAGGGCAGCCGGAGGCTCGCATAGGCTACACAGGTTCTTGTTCTTGTTTCCCTATTGCTCGTGGTGCATAACCACAAATGGGAATTGGCCAAAAATTGAGTAGTTTTATAAAATAGTATCCAGTTTTAGGGTAACGGAGGTTATATAAAAGAAATATTATAGATTACCTAGAAAATTATCGTGCTTGATTTAATTCATCTAATTATTTAAATTAAAATGCTTTTTTTCCTGAAATTAAAATACTACCCTGATATCTTATACGCATATAATGTCGTAGACACGTTGGGATAATAACGGTGATAAAATAGTCAACCGATTAGTTTTGTTAAAATAGTACCTGACAACTGCGCATACCTTCGCACTGGAAAACCCAGAAATAAAGACTCCAAAATACAAAATGACAAGCACAGATAAATCCATATTGATACTACGTAAAGCATTTTATTACTACAATAAACCGCCTACAGGTAGAAAACCATTGTTTCCAGTTCACCACACAACGCGCACGTTGGCAAAGGTGACTAAGCAGACCTGGGCTTGTATAAGTTTATAATCCATACTCGGCAGCGCAGCCTCTCGATAGCTACTTCTGGTTTACGAGTTTGGTAAAAAGTTCTTCACCAGTGACTATATTAAGTGTCAATATTCCGTATAGTTTGTCAGGGCTGTGTCTTCAAAGGCTTCAGTCAGTGCAGGCCGGCGGAATCGAGCAGCAGTAACTTGAGCGGAGGATGAAAAGTGCGTTAGCATTGTTCTGCTTAAAGTTAGCTAAAGAATCGACCATTTCATTGAGAAACAACCCTTTATGAACAGGCACCCCAACTAATTGAACTTTTCTCAAATGCGCAGATACTAGTTCACGAAACGCCTTTAACACTTGAGATTCACCACCAATGAAAAGTGCCATCACAGAGAGATAGATAGTCTGTCATTATAACAGCGGATGTAGTTGCCGTATCCAACTTGTGTACGGCTAGCACTACTGCCTGAAATTCAGCCACAAAAAAAACGGGTATGAAATCGGGTAATCCAGGCAATAAGACCAATCTAAATTTGCACTAAATATACCTACCCCTGACATTTCGTTGATTTGTGATGCGTGTGTAAGAATAACAATATTTGTTGTAATACTGCGCAGGTGCTCTTGTAGTAAATCATCTGAAATAATATCAGAAGATAATTTGACGTTATTATAAAAACATCGTCAAATTGAATTTCTACAGGGTTTGAATTACCGCGAATCAGGATAATATCGTATATACGCGCGTTGGGAGGCTCCAATAAATTTTGTACAAATATGACTTGCGGTTGTGAAATCGCGGCCATTTAGCACCAAAAATGATTCCGCGGTAAAAATAAAGGCTGTTTTGAATTGTCGTAATGATGACTGAACAATAAAAAAAAGGCGGATTCTGCAGCAAAAACAAGGGATACTCGGTCCTAGATGCATTGTTAGCAACTGTTTTAGGCAGGCCAAGGCATAAGCTCAAAGCTTCTCTATCCAAAACAATAAGAGGCCGTAATTTCTAATCTGTAGCCCCCTAGAAAAGCACACACCAAATTTCAAAATTCGACGAACGTACATGCGATATATCATTATCACCGTGTCTCTTGTCATTTCTACGTGGTAGCTGACTAGCCTGCCTAATATACCAATGACCCGCATACCTTTTCTGGCGATATATTGATGCGAGGTCACCAGTATGGCGATGTATGATGAATGACTCCAAGGTATTTAACACAATTTATCTGTGACATATCCTCATGATGGTAAAACAAAGATATGAGCTCGGTGTATTGCAGCGAAAGAATGAGACATGTACTCGTTTCTTTCTCATTCCCTCTTCATGCCATGTCCTTGGTTCAGATGCTAGCTAATACTGGTTTACAGCGAAAGCATTTATGTGATCCCAACTTGGGTCTTGCGCAGTTGTCGGCCACCGCCAGGGTCCGTAACCACATCGCGCGAAATTAGAAAAAAGCTTAGCATTAAAGACACAGTGGGGCTAGAACCCGGGTCCACTGGGTGCCAGCACAATACTCAACCACTGAGCTGCGCTGGTGCTTGTGACTTACTGGCAAAGTTGCCTTAGGCAGGCTTGATGTCGGTAAAGCAATCACGTTAGTACAATTTATAAAGCATTTTAAAACAACGGAAGAACAACCAGTCGTCGCACAATGCAAATAGCATAACGAGTAGGCAGTCCGTTGCTCCAACCGAATACAAAAGCTGTTCTTGTTCCCCTATTAACAGTAGCGCACACCCACTTCAGTCATAATTCCTCATCGTCGTCAGCCAGTGTATGAACAATTGGCACAAAATTTCTTGCAAGTGTTTAGCGGATACCACACTTCTCAGAAGAATGACGAAAGATAGCATAGCGAATCCCAGCCTACTACGGAAAAGTTTATTTTGAATGCCCTAGTGGGTATCAAGCAAGTGTGCTTGCAGTACTTACCCAATGAGTGTTTTTAAAAGGTTCTGAATGACCACTCTTCTAGCTTTCTCTGTGACTGTGCTGCGCCGTCCGTGCAGGCCTGGTGTTTTGTTCTTTATATTTACTGTGTGCTTTGGCAATATAAAGACAACCATTCTCGACATCGGAAAAAAAGCTCGTTGAATGAGCAAAGGCGTATAAGTGCAGTGGAATTTATACAATTCGCAATATTTAACCATCAATTTCTCTTGTACTGACATGCCAAAAAAAGAAGGAAGGAATAAAGTGCAGGGAAGGCAGAAAAAGTGGAGAGGTTAACATATCAACAAAATTGGGTAGACTATCCTACACTCAGATTTGAAAGTCACAGACTGAAAAAAAAAAGTGAGAGAGGGAAAACACGGTCACTTCAATCCAACTGGATGTTTTGAGGCCCACAGGCCTCTACCTTAATGTTGCTGTCATCCGGTTCTCGGCCGATCCCCCTAAGGTGGTAAGCCATCAGTGAGAGAGGAAAATCATCATCACCATTCTTTCTCGCAGTCACAAAATGGTTAGTGGTATCAATGTTCATGCAAGTGTGTTGTCTTCAAGAATTTCATCGGTTCATTCACCTCGTTCATCCATTTTGACTGCTCAGAAAGACATTGCAAAATGGGTACTGGCAACAGCTACTTACAAAAGCTGCTTCCGAAGTGTTTCAGGTAAGCAAGAAAGAAAAAAAAAGAAAAGTCAATTATTACATACAACTGACTGAATTGACTTATTAGTTACCCTATGCGAATTGAGCGCATCAGCATAGACAAACTATCTGTAAAAAAAGAGCGAGACGGAACAGGAAAGCGTGCCTTTCCTTAATCATAAAATTGGTATTGTCTTTCTAGCTCACTCTTTTTGTCAGACGAAATAAACTCTTCACAATATGCGTGCACTATTGCTGTCTACGTCACTGAGTCATCAACCAGCAGACGAGCTCAGTGTCAGCAATATTCACATCACCACACTGATCAACAAGTCAAAATCGTTTACATTTCACAATTATTTTTTAGCTGTCTGGGACAGACTAAAAAAATTTAAACAGCAGTGAAGTTATCGCAGTAAGGTGGTCTGTCAAAGAACTTAAATATGATAACGAGTCCTACCGGTGCAAATTCTCAAAGAAATATTGGATTGTTCTCCTGGCTTTATTTTGTCTAGAAATAATTAGTAGAATCATGCTTCCAAGATTGTAAGTGGCACCGCGGGCAATTACTGGTGCTATCTTTGCATAATCACGTCATTGTATCGCACAGAGAGAACGCTTCATAGGCGAAGCGTAAATGAACTCACTTCTCAACGCCCAACCTTTTTCTTGATAATTCTCTCCGATAGACTACGCTGTGGTCCCCGCTTTTCTGTTCTTTTTTCCAATTAATGTCCATGCATCGTTGGGAGATATATGGCTGAAATGAGAGTGTCCTAGTGAAGATTTTGCTTAATAAAAAGCAACCATGATGCATAGTATTACATGGATTTGCATTTTTGTTCGCATCATATAGAATGTACGTATGTGTGATCAAGTACGTCATTAATAAAAAGGCAATTGATGTTCGCGCATGTTAACTAAAATATCAAATCGACAAGTTATTATAACTTGATCTATTGTAAATTAAACAGGTGACGTGAAGCAGCTCTTTCTTTGCTGCAAAACTTTTTGATACAGCCTCTAGGTGGCAGACCTATAGACCTGGATCTTCAAGGTTAATATTTTAATAGCTTGAGATGTATTTCGCACCGTCAAGAAAATGTTTACTACGGTCGTTCATAGAGAGCAAATCTCACGTCTTTATAAACACCGTGGGTGCTTGTTTATGGCAAGTATTTATGGCCGGCCTAACCATTAATGCTTCATCGTCGCTTTTTTTCATGTGAGCCTCAGTGGAGAAGAACGTGGAAGCGATTACTGCTCACCGTCTAGAGTTGCACCCGCTCTTCTTGATCTCGACAAAAGTGGACGCTGCCCAGATGAGGCCACGGCAGCCTCCATGAAATGCTGGCGTGCTAACAACAGCCTATTTTTTTTCCTAAAAGGGGAGACTGCTATCGATGTGAATTGGGGCAGAGTGTAAGAGCGGGAGGAGCTGAAGACAAAAGGCCAACAGGGTCGCCACTTGGCTCAACGTCGTGACACAATACGTTCTTATTAAAGGCGCTCGATACGAGTTGGGAGCGCAAGAATGAGGTGCAATAAAGGCGAAGACTGAGGGAGGCACCAGTAGAGAAACATGCCAATGGACAGAAAAACCTTGGTTTCTACGTGCGTGCATTAAATAGAAAGCACCGAAACTATTTCTCTTCCCTTCGCCGACACAGAAGTTGCTAAGCGCGCACGCTTCCGGTGTAAACAAAAGGACAAAGTGGAAAGAGGTTGCTTAAATAGCGAGTGCCTCGACCCTAACAAATGCTACGGGGGTTGTGTTATAGACGGTCTGTTTTTCTTTCTGCAATAACCTGCTGCAAGAAAGCCAAAAAAGTTAAATGCATGCTTTGTCATCTTCAGGTGCGAAGCAGCTCATTGACTAGCTTGTTTAACGCTGTCCTTCCCCATGAACGCACCGCGTGCCGCAGGTGTTGGCGCGGTGCCAAGTAGGTCACGCCGCCGCTGTGCGTTGACGTCACACTCCCCTCACAGTGCACGATGACGTCACTCTACCCCTCGCCTGCCGCACGTTCGCCACGGCGCCGGCAACTGCCACGACCACCGATCGCTACACTGCCGACACATCGGTTCACACGCAATAGGGGAGACCCACGCCGTGGGAGGCGCTGCAGAGCCTGGCGCTGTCAGTCAATGCGGGGTGAAAACTCGTTACTCGAGTGTTGACCCTTCCGCGGTCCCCTTGAACCTGCCTTGAAAACGCATTGCTTTGCTCGCACGCTGCACGCACTCTGCACGTGATTTTTAGAGTTCCGCGTCGCGCGCGTTTATGATGAATAGGATCGCCGCAATTGAGGATTTTTTTTTCGTGGCAGCAATTTGGTAAAAAGGCAGCGTCTGCTCACCCATGAAGCCGATGCGAAGCAAGTTGTAGCAGACGACGCTGTTTACGACGTGGAGTTAGATGTGAATGCATCTTTCTGTACGTTCATAATTATATACCTGTTTTATTTGGTTTGCTGTGTGTACTATGTACTATTTTTGTTACTGGATGCATGGGTCAGGCCGCTTCTCGTGCTTTAGGTTAAGCGGTTCTTGCGCTGTGACTGCTATTAGTTGGGACACCTTAATTTACTAGCACCCACCCAAGTTATCGTGAGGTATATACACAGCACTTCAAAAATAAATGGTTTATTTGGGGCTTCTTTCTGACCCAAAATGAAAATTTACATCTATCTCGCGTGTCTTTCCTTGCATTAAGACCGTTCTCATCGCGGGTACTTCGAGTTCACGAACAGCGTGCGTACCATCATGATGAGCGCCCAGCTTTCCGAGAAACTTTTGTGTGTGTGTCTAATCTGCAGGGGAAGAGCACATTGCTATAAAGGCATTTTATCTTGGTCACTAAATACACCATGTTGTTCGGGCTGCCCCTGCACACTCAGTAGCAACTAGTTCACTGTGTCTGCCAATTGACGTGCAACAACGGCTAATGCATTTTTATATTTTTTCGTAGTTGTCGTGGTCGTGTCCACTCAAACGGGAGCTTCGCATCTCCAGTGGCAGATGTGATGCATCGCTGGCGTCTCTAGCGATTTTAAATCGCTTGAAAGCGTGTCATAGACATCGAGAAAAACAGAGTACTCTTCATTTTTCATTGCTGGGTCGTCTTGAGCAATACCTTGCGCCACAGCCTGCTCCACGGAATTTTGTGCTGATCTGGCTGCCCACACAAAATGACGCTTTCACCTAAACAAAATAAGGTTGTGGCAGAGATTACATCGTGCCGTTCACAACAACGTTCATACGTAGGAGTTTTTTTTATTTAGATATTTTACCGTGATCAACATTGAGCATGTCTGTAGTGCGCCAGATAATAATAATTTTCTTATCATATTGAAATATAAAATGTACAAGAAGTCTGAAAATGAGTATACGTTTAAAGGTTTTCCGTGATCCTGTTAGTAACGCCTTACATTCACAAAATAAAACAAGTACTTCATATGAAATCAAACTCTATGAAAACATGTACGATGGCAAAACGCCCCATTAAAAAAAACTGGCAATTGTGTCCATCTGTGTGCACATAAACATTTTATACGAGAACTTCTCGGAGATAGCTACCTATGAAAACTTATTGTTTAAACATTTCGCGTTGTCTGTTGCTTGAATCATTTCTACTTCGTATGAAAACTATCAAAAAAGCAATGTGCTTGTTACTAACCGCGTTCCAATCTTATCCCTAAAATGTGGTGGTGTGAAAGTGTCATGTTTGATCAAAATCCTTCTATTTTAGCTTTACTTGATAATTGCACATACGCGGAACGAATTCTCGCTGAGCTTGAAATCAGAAATCAAACGTCCTCAGAAAAATGCTTTAAAATGCATAGATGGTTATGCGGGTCACTGCCTATCATACCTCTGCGCCGTTTCTGCGTGAGGCGCCCGTTTATTGTAAGCCACTGGAAACACTGTCGGCACATAAGGTGGGTGCAGACTTGAGTCATTTTTGCAGTTTCCCACAAAATGTCTGCTACAAATCATTGTCCAAGCTTTTGGCAACCACACACTTCCGTCGGCGCTGCGTAGATATAAAAAATATATAACCACACATCACCAATACCACATGTGTGCACAGCTTCAACTACTACGTCCCCTACAATATCCAATAATAGTAGCAGCATAAACATATTTCTTCGCAATTTTTTAACATTGCTTTAAAGACGGAAGTTGAAAGTATTATAATAATTTATACTTTTAAGATGGGGACGCGCATCTACCTGTAACTCGATAGATGAGAGGAATGGTGACGCAGGAATTAACACCCGTTATGATAAATGCATTGTGCGCGTGCAAATTTTAATTCAAAAAGATTGTTTTCTTACTTTTTTGGCGCACTACTTCAATTCATTCCTGTCGTCTGCTTGTTTCGTACCATCGGTTTGGGAATCGGTAGAATTTCACTGGTGGAGTCGACCTCTTCGTGTTTGCATGGTTATTGTGACAGTTCACGACACAGTAATAGTTCCCTCTTTTCAGTTGGGGTGACATCGCGGAACAAGGTGCAGCGCGCGCTCCGCAAATGCGTGGAAGCCAAAGAAAGCGGAAGGGTCGCTACACGCTACTATTGTGCGCTTTTTCTGGCAGGGGAAAGGCAAACGCTGGCGTCGCCGGGCAAACTTGAGCGGGTCTCCCCTATAAGCCTGACGCGCACCTGACGTACGCGTTGAAACATGTCTGTACGTGTCGCCTGCAAGACCTCTGCGAGCCATCGCTTCAAACAGATTTTATAGCGCTCACTGCTGCAGGCGCGTTAGCGCCGTTCAACCCATGACGCCACACAAGCACGACGCTGCTAATTCGTATCAGGGTTCCTTCAGGTAGATGGTCTAACTTTCTTTCTTTTTTCTTTTCGTAAATGATTGGACTTAAGACGGCTGCAACTTGTGTGAGATATAGGTGTCTCTGATGAAGTATTTGGGCAGTAAAACGACCCATAACATTGCGCGAGGACCCTTACGTAACATCATTATCTTTGGCACAATTGCCTAGTTCCCTACTTAAAATAGTTACTGCGCCTTATGTGCTCTAACCACAATTAATTATCAAAAAAAATTACGTACGCTTAAAATGCGTCGCTTGTTTACACAGTGATTTGTGCGTTTTTTACTTTTACGTGTTGATCAGAGGCTTGTTTTCATGACTTTGTAACTATAAATTTCTGTGTAGATTTTATGATGTTCGCTTCAAGTGAAAAAAAGCACGCCTTTCGGCACTGAAATTCCGTAACAAGTTTAATTTCTCATTCATGTCGTACAAGATCTTAGGAAGGTGGTTTGCTGAACATTTTATGGCCGTTAGAAAGCTGGGGCAGGCTTTCATAATTGGAGAGATTATAATACTTGAAAAGAATATTTTATAACACTGACAAAATACGCGTGAAAATCTCACACGCAAAGGCTTATTCATGATATACCTTCTGAATGTGCCATATTAAGCTTTAAATTTGGCAAAAAAGCAGTAAATTCTCCATTTTACAGATTGTGCAGTGGAAACGCATTCTGTGGTATCTCTGTGGCTTCAAGACACGATTAGATTCAGTTGATGAGGTTCAAAATATGCTTAGAATAATCTAGCTTATGGTGATCTGCCACTTAGTCATTATTTGATCGGTGATTTTTATCGCTACTCACACTTGTCCTGTCCTCCTCACCCCTTAGCAGAAGGGACATTTCCCACGCAGGTTTGCACAAAAACTTTCAGCAAAACGTAACTATCATATTTACAACATTCGACGTACAAATACCGCTACAAACTTCAGCTTCAATAGAGCTAATAAAACTATTCCGTTAATATTTCTAAGTAACGATGTACATGTAAAGTTTCATATACATGTCAAGCGCAAAAAACTGTGAAATTTGGGACAACATGTTAAATTACAAAAGTACAATTGATAAGGCTTGACAATTTTCACCAACTTAAAAATGAATAATTTCATGACACAGCGTGGAAATTTGCCCTATGTTGTGAACACATGAAACTGATACTTCCTGGATACCACCTAGGCTCAATAGGTAAAGAAAATAATCTATATAGTATATGATCTATATAGTATATGATGTCAACATCTCAAGAATCAAACTTTTTTTCATCTAAATTTTTTTCCATCGAAAACCAACGAGGAATTCAAATGTAGACTGGCTTGTAGCATGGCACGAAAACAAACAAGTGCGAATAAGGAGAATGGAGCTGCGTTCCCATAAATGTTCTGTCAGCTGTAGCACTAATTTTATTGGAGCGAAGCAATACCAAACTAAGTGTATGAATGTTTAATGACGGAAATACGTATAAACTGTTTTACAACAATTGAATTTCAGGGACGCTTCGCACGGAAAAGTCGTTGCAAATATATACAGAAGGCTGTCAAAGTCTGTCCGCCCTGGTCCCACGGCTTGTTCCGGTTCAAATCGATGCGAACACACACACACACACACACACACACACACACACACACATATATATATATATATATATATATATATATATATATATATATATATATATATATATATAGGGAAGAAGACGCACGTACGAAGTGATTTTATTGACGTTTCGGCCGCGGGTCCGGCCTTCATCAGAATGCAGTTTATGGCACGAGTGCTGTTTTTATACATGTGCATATCAATAAGATACAAATATGAAAACCGACATGAAAGGCGATATATGGGCATATATATATGCAAGTCACACAATATGAAGGACGCCTAATACACGAGTAAAAAGATATTGCTTCCATGCGCGAGCACGTTGTTTACAAATAAAAGATAAAACGCACAAAACATAAAGCACATAACATGATATATATAACGCACATAACAGACATATATATATATATATATATATATATATATATATATATATATATATATATATATATATATATATATATATATATATATATATATATATATATATATATATGTGTGTGTGTGTGTGTGTGTGTGTATGTGTGTGTGTGTGTGTGTGTGTGTGTGTGTGTGTGGAGTGAGAGAGAGAAAGAGAGAGAGATGGTGTGTCTCTCGGGAAGTAACGGGAAATGGGTTCTGGAAATGTAATTGGAAATCACACGTGAGGTAAGACGAGCAGTGAACCGATATATCGAGCTTGGTCTTCGTGTGAGCCGTCTGCTTTACTGACTTCCCTTGTGGGTGGTGGGAGTTTCATGTTCCTGAAGAAAGGAATGTTACATTGTTGCACAGTCTTCATCGCTATACAATTGGTTTCGCGGAGTAACAAAAAAGTATTGGTTTTGTCCCAGAGTCCTTTCATGGCGTTTTTTTTTTCAAACCACATAAAAAGACTTATAAAAGTATGTCAGAGCTGTTTACCTTTTTTCTCCTTCTCTTGTTGGTACTGATACGTAAACTGCAAAATAAATGTTCTCTGGTATATACCTTTTCTTGGCGGCTTAATGACGTATCGAAAAACTACAGGTCATTCCTGCATTCATTGTAAGATGTATAATTCATCTTACAATGCATCTCCATTAACTTGAGGCAGAGTCAAAACCGAGCAAAAGAATCCTTCATTTGAAGCCCCTGCCTTGACAAGCTGGATGCTCTTTATTTCGCCGAAAAATGTAGGGGCATAACGTTTATTTATCAGCCGCTATATTCAGAAAGGGTTTGTCAGATTTAATTGCTTTGTGGGAGATTGGTTACCGCTCTAAATAGAATTGTGTGTCAGCCTTATGTCATATGCTAAACACCTTTGCTGGTAGCCAAAATTCAGATATGAGGGGTCGCTCAAGTTTTTTGCTCATTTTCATAAAATTGAATGAACTGCATCAAAGCAGGACATATATACATACATACATACATACATACATACATACATACATACATACATACATACATACATACATACATACATACATACATACATACATACATACATACATACATACATGCATACATGCATACATACATACATACATACATACATACATACATACATACATACATACATACATACATACATACATACATACATACATACATACATACATACATACATACATGCATACATACATACATACATACATACATACATACATACATACATACATACATACATACATACACACATACATACATACATACATACATACATACATACATACATACATACATACATACATACATACATACATACATACATACATACATACATACATACATACATACATACATACATACATACATACATACATATTTGCATGCATTCATGCATTCCACACTTATTCACACAATGTATGATTTATTAAGGAGACTCCTTGCAGTACACGACATACACATAGTGTCTTTTTTTCTCAAAGAACCTATGTTGGAGCTTCGAGGTCGAACACCTCCTTGCCATGCAGGCGTCTTGGGTTCAATGCTTCCTCAGACCAGTAAAGGTTTAGTATCTATTTTGTTTGCAACACTCTTGATTTTTCTGCCACGTTAAGATGACGATTTGTCACGCACAACCAATGACACTCAGGCTGGCACTGACGCCAGCATTTCTGCTAAGCCAGCTGTTTAACGCTATTTTGTGAAAGGCGTGTTACTGCTATCGAATATCCAGTCATGCACAAAGATGTCTTCTTTGCACATATATGTACTTTGCTGCAATGCACGCTTTACAGGCAAAAGACGCCTGCAAGGAAGTGCTGTGCAATGCCATGGTGCCAACAGAACATAATGATGAAGAATGAAAACACTTCACGGATACTCATGCCAATGAGATATAAATCAAGGTAGATCATGCATTACATGTTTATTACGCTTCTCACAAAGTATTCTTCTTGTGGGCTATGCACACCAACAATGTTACGCAAACACATTGGAGATCCTAAAAATAGCACGGCACTCTTTTTCGACTACGGGTTGGTAAATAAGAAAAGTATCATAGTGCTGATAAGTGCCCTGTTCTTAACAACGAATAGTGACTGCTTTTTCACAGCAACTGCTGGTAGGTGTCCTGCAACACACAATATAGGAGTCTGCCATAAACTGTTATTTGAAGATGAACTGGCTTGCCTCCTCACATGTCTAACCGCGGTACTCATGGACCAACCTTAACTTATCGCGGTAAGGCTACTTACGAAAGAACGGGAAAAGTATAGGTATGAGAAAAGAACAAGCTTGGTTTCAGAAACCTCCCTTATCCTGTCGGCTGCGCCAGTTAATTTCCTCCTTGTCGACTAGATTCTACACTAGCCAAGGAGGGAAGATGTTTGAGGTTCGGGATGAGTTTCCTCGATGACTTGAGTGCACGGTGGCAGCGCGAAGGAAAAGCCATAGTCCGGTGAAGAGACGCTTTATTGCAGCCTCAGGCTACTGCCTCGGTCTAAGCCCAAACATCCGCTCTCTATTTCAGATTCAAACATTCTCTTTTCAACCCTCGGTTGAACAAAGAGTCTTCACGCAAACCAATCACATGTTGGGACTCGCATCATCACAACCAATCGCAGAAACTCCTTCATAACAGGCACTACATTGGTTAAAACCACGTTACCAAACAAAACACGCGCAGGGATAGGTTCTGCGCGTGTGACACTCTCTCCCGTGCCAGGCCGTGCTGCCTCCGTTGGCAGCCGTTCTCACTCTCGAGCACCGTCAGCTCTCTCATTAAACGTTGCTTCGTAGAAGCCTCCCTAAGAGCGGTGAGTTCACCGTTGGGCTCCGTGCGCTTACCAAGTGTGCATGCAACAGCGAAGCGCCCCGAAATCCTAACAGCAATCGGTAATGACGTACAGCGGGGGAGGTAATGCTCGACACCCTGCCGCCACTATGTCTTGGTCAGCCAAGTGGCCACGCCCCCGCATCATTCTCAATGACACACGTGCATGCCAAGAATGGCTTAACTCACACGGTGGCGCCTGACCTGCTTCTTGCCAGACATTCTTCCGGGTAAGATCTTGTCTTCTAATCCCGAACGGGGGTGACCTTGACGGCTCCGCTCGTGAACCGAGTGAACGAAGAAGTCTGCTTCCTTCCTTTCCGGTGCTCGGGTCTTCCACGTTCGCCTACGCGGAACCGATCAGCTTCGTTAGTGGACGGGACGGGAGCTGGCTACGCGCTCTGCATCAGCCGCATTATTTGCGCTACATGCAACACCCCGGTAATTGGTGCCTCATACTAACTGCAGGTATCCGCTGGGCTGTATACTTGTGAAACGGGCGGGTACGAGCCAGTGACAAGGCCGTCACTCCCAAGTTGAAACGTGCCAACTCCATTGAAGCGTGATGCAATGGGCAGCTGCATGAGACGGGGCACAGCGAACCTACGACCATTGATATTTCCCTGCGGAAACAGCACAACGAGCACGTTCTTCAGGTCACTTTTTGTGAAGCGGGGGCGGCGCAAAACCTCTGCTTGTCGTATAGGTCTCCGCCAGGTTCCGTTGATCGTTGAGGACTCGCCGCGGCGGTGACGTGTACGCGAACGCTGCGCCATTCAATATTTCTTCTTTGCGATCCATATAATAAACGGAATATGCAGTCGTCGTCCCCCACCATGTTGTTTAAGGGAGCCCTAAGGTAGGTCATGGGCTACCTTCCCCGAGTCTTGCTTAAGTACGGGGAAAATTCCGCGATAAGCACAAGGTAGGTTCTTGAAACGCGTTAAGGACGGACTTATGGCTAAGGTTGACTTAAGTCATGAGGATAAGGTTAAGTTAGGCTGGTGAATAGGGGGGCAAACTTTCTTCGCAATAGACCGTACTGGTTTGAGAAAAACTAAGCGTGCTGTACTGGTAACGTATACCACGAAAGCACTTCTCCGAATTCCGAAGGTTGCTAGACTGAGTGGCTGTCATACGGAATGGACGTTTATTGGCGTCGGTGACCTCAAGCTGGCTTTTTTTCTGCTCTTCCTCATCTCATTGCTTCTGCTCTTATTTCTATTTAAAATGGCAAAATGAGTTAAATATCACCCATTCACTCTGGTTAACACTGAACTTTTATATTTATGTATTTATTTCAGCATTTTAGACATGAATAAAAGTTGAATAATCATGACAGTAAATGCAACTTGGAATTGTCTCTGTGTCTAAATCAAAGGTCACACGAATAATCGGAGGCAACTCGCTCATAGAATTTCTGTTTGCACATTACTTATTTATGATCAATACAAGCTTGCATGGAGCCCTAATGGACAGCGTACTGCACATCGTGGAAATGACCTCGCGTCGACAGCTCATCTAGTGGTTATCCTGTGCCTGACGACCGCCTAAAATGAGCCACTGTTCTCCTTCGCTATATAGCAGACCCCACCAGCTATTTGGAAATTGTGAAACACTGAAACAATAATTTAATGAACGGGCTTTCCACTTTGAATATATCACGTGCTTGCTCTGCTTTTTTTGCAAAAAAAACGTGTTATCAAATTCAGAAATGTGAAGGCAGCTTTAGGCAACACGCAGTAGGGCTTCAATTAGGAGCGCTATCATAGAGGAAGCAGTTGATGTGTAATTCAATGACTGTTGTTGAATCAGTGAAATTATTAAAATGGTACTCAATGAACTTTAGTCTGAGTAGACTCCTTTTACAATTTTTTCGGCAGCCCTATTAGGTATTAATGGCTTCTCGTTACCGTGCCATAAAAAAAGAAGTAAAACTGTGATGCGTTTTGTTGAAAGTTTCTCCAAGCTTCATTCTTTAAGTTGGCTTCCTTTTGAGCTGTGCTCCCGGTTATGATAATAACAGAAAGTTCAATAGTAACTGAATTCACATACTCCAGCATATACAGAAAAACGCGTTTGATACCTCTTTTTTGAAATTGGTATAGCACGAAAGTGAAACGAGTCCCCGCGGAGGTAGTTAAGAATTCATTATTTCGCACCAGAAGCAAAGGAATGAAGGCTGCAGTAACGAATCGCAATGTCACTCGAAGGATGGCAAGGAGCTCTAAACTTGCAGCGCACACCTAAAGCAGAAAGCACGCAGGAAATCAGCATACACAGGACGATCACGGACAAACAACTGTCCCAATTTCCACTTCGTGTGCTGGCAGCACGCTCCTTTCTTAAACGCGACCGCGGCAGTAAGAAAATTGACGTTCGTGCTCTTTATAACCACTGTAACTTCAAAGCTAACTTGCGGTGAAAGCACAAGAGGTAAAACCCACCTGATTCTCGAGATAAGCGCGCACGCGAGTGAGCCACCACGTTAGGGAACAACTATACGCGCTTTGACCACGCCATGTGGAGGCGCGCGTGGGGTGACGCGGCACGGCACGACAACCTAGAGAGCGTTCGTGCTCTTCATAACCACTGTAACTTCAAAGCTAACTTGCGGTGGAAGCACAAGAGGTAAAACCCACCTGATTCTCGAGATAAGCGCGCACGCGAGTGAGCCACCACGTTAGGGAACAACTATACGCGCTTTGACCACGCCATGTGGAGGCGCGCGTGGGATGACGCGGCACGGCACGACAACCTAGAGAGCGTTCGTGCTCTTCATAACCACTGTAACTTCAAAGCTAACTTGAGGTGGAAGCACAAGAGGTAAAACCCACCTGATTCTCAAGATAAGCGCGCACGCGAGTGAGCCACCACATTAGGGAACAACTATACGCGCTTTGACCACGCCATGTGGAGGCGCGCGTGGGATGACGCGGCACGGCACGACAACCTATAGAGCGCGACGCGCACTCGTCGTGCCATCTCGCTACTGATTACTGCAACGCGCTGACGTATTCGAACTTCGAACTTTGAGGACGGGCAGGGAGACATAGTGCACATAAGTGGCTCGCCGTTAACATGTTGGAGAAAGGTCGTTCTGTGGTGCAGTGGTTAGTGCCACTCGCTGAGGAGTGCGAGATCTTTGATCCAACCTACCCCTATCCCCCCCCCCCCACTTCGGAACTTTTATTTCTCTAGTTTTTTTTTCTTTATAATATGTTATTAAACATTTTACAACGTCATATCTGTAACTCAATTATGTCACGGATCCCTGGTGGACCACGGCATAAAACACTTTCGTGTTAAAAAAAACTAGTTTTCTAGTGGAGCTGAATGCTTTCACCCTACGAATCTTTTATACTTCTTTAAGATATCACCCCAATATTTGTAATGCACCTTTCCTTGGCTTTATCTGAATGTCTTTGCATGCAGTAATATATGCTACCGACCAATCTCCAAACAGTGAGCATGCACGGTGTTTAACATGCAACACTCGCACGGCAACTGTGAGCTGTGCATGTGCTCACGTTTTTTGTGCGACGAAGGTGCTGTTGAAATATCTTTGAGCGATCAGCTTTGTCTAACGATTGCCCCGCCACGGTGGTCTAGTGGCTATATTACTCGGCTAATGACCTGCAGGTCGTGGGACCGAATCCTGGCTATGGCAGCTGCATTTTCAATGGAGGCGAAAATTTTGTAGGTCTGTGTGCTCAGATGTGGGTGCACGTTATAGAACCCCAGATGGTCAAAATTTCCGGAGCCCTTTACTACGGCGTCTCTCATAATTATATGGTGGTTTTGGACCCTACATATCAATCATTGTCTAGAAATTGTCTCATTCCAGTGTGTGTGTGTGTGTGTGTGTGTGTGTGTGTGTGTGTGTGTGTGTGTGTGTGTGTGTGTGTGTGCGTGTGTGTGTGTGTGTGTGTGTGTGTGTGTGTGTGTGTGTGTGTGTGTGTGTGTGTGTGTGTGTGTGTGTGTGAGTGAGTGGTGTTTCCGCTGCCCTTCCTCCCTCTCTCATTGCCTTTTCCTTACTTTTCTGTCTCGCCATTCCCAGTGAAGGGTAGCAAACGAAGCACTTGCATTCCGGTTAAACTCCCTGTCTTTTCGCATCTCTCTCTCTCTCTCTTTCTATGTCTTCCGTGTACATATTTTTTTAAACGTGGGCCTACATATTTTGTCAACACTCAATATGACACATACCTTTCGCATTCCACAACACTGACTCTTGTGTCAGCATTTAGGTTGCACCCATTGTCTTCCATGCTTGATTATACGTTCACTTCATACAAAGCAGCATTTTCAAGACCACTGCAGCACAATGCAATGCATAACATTTCGCCCCCATACTCTCTGAGAAAAATTACAGGGACAACAACCTGTCTGCGCCATGTGGAAACAAACAACCACATAAATAATATTTGTGGCGTGACTGGTGGCACTTGCATAACACCGGTGAAACCGCTCTGGTTTTTCTGACTCTCATTCGTACAACAGTCCCGATTCCTCGAACCATAAACACGCTACGCCAAAGTGTCACTCAGCAACATGTTTACGGCATTCACAGTCGAGAAAGATTACGTCTATGTGATTTCTCGCAGCAGCCACTCTCCTTGGCAGAAACTAGGAGAAGGACCTCCATGAGCCAATTTCTCTTGATAAAGCGATAATCTGGACTTCTTAACGAACGACTCCATCATCATAAGACACCTGTTCTTCACTGTTTCGGGCCAACCGTGTCTTTATCTGTTCGTTATTACATTTTTTTTTTCATCATGCATGTCTCTTTTCGTTTTGGCTTATGGACTATCTCTGCGACAGAATGCGCGTAAGCAAAAGGAGCAAGCCGGTAGAAAGCTGGGCGCTAGGCAATAATCATTATTTGTGGCGCTTCGATCTCAGCCAATGGAAAGCTGGAGTTGACCTAGGTCAAGGTGATCGCAAAGACTCGGGGTAGCTGCCGTGCACCGATACGGTCTTGTCTGTTCCAGTTTATTAGATTGATTGATTTGTGGGGTTTAACGTCCCAAAACCATCCAGTTTATTAGAGAGGCTTTTGACTTCGATTATGTGCAAATGTCTTTTCGCGTGTAGCTGCAAAGGTGTGCCCTATGTTGCATGTCGTTTGGCCTTTAGGGCCAAAGCGCCTTACGGCCGAGGCTTGACCATTCATCTGACGTCCAATCTCACGGCTATTGTTGATACCTATAACATATAGAAAACAAAATATTTGACAATACACGAATATCAATGATAATTGTGACAAAGCATTAAAAAGCAACTACAAACACAAACCCTTCATACTACTCTGTGACCATAACGTGGGCATCAGGAACCTTAGGCCCACTCCTTATGATTCACTTCGTGTAGATGCGTACATTTGTGCACACTGCTTTGATGGTAATTGTATGAAATAACTTTATTGTCCAAAGATAAAGGGACAGAAAAAAGCGAGCATACTCGCGCTGAACGCGAAACACTATAAGCAAATATCCAAGAGATGCCATATACGTTCAGTCGCAGACGACAATGGAAGACGGATCCTATACCATGAATTTCAATTTATTGTGGAATTCGCCCCTAACCTAACAGAATACCATGTGTGGCCAATAAATGCTAATAAATATTACAAACACAAACAATTGGCAGATCCCACGTACCGGGGGAATTGCAGATATGCGAAGCATGAATTAGAAATGTTCATGTCACTTTTAAATCAGCACAATGTTACGAGGTGGAGGTAAATGATGCCGTACATGACTTCCATGCGATGATTATCATGTTTGGATGTGCCTTTTACCTTTGTCATCTCTTCACGTCACGTGATACCAAATTTAGTTTATGTGGTGGCCAGCGAAACGGCCGTGAGCACGCTATGAGCACGGTATGTTGTCATGTTCTTACGTGACACGCGTGTCAGGATTATTATGTTTGCATCAGTCATGTATTTTGTCATCCATTGACGTCACGTAACACCAAATTTGGTATATGTGGAGCTAGCAAAACGGCTGCGAGCGCATCATGAAGGGCCCAATATACTCCAATGTAGCATTTACGCGCGCGTGCGCCTTGCGCAGCGACGCTACGTTAGCAAAACGGGAACACTCTATAGTCTGAAGCCAGGCGTGACCACCGTTCTTGGGCGTGGACCGACGGCAACAGGCGCGAAATGCGACATGCTGCATTTCGTGCCGATGCGTTACCTAAACAACACTACGTCTCCCTCTTATCGTGACGGAGGGACGACGGACGCGCTCAAACGCGCATGCATCAAAGCAATGCAGCGCGGCGCGTGCCTGCGAGTATATGGCAGGGCCGGTGCTTGACATGGCAACGCCGGCGTGACGCGACAAAATGAACGCCGGTGAGCACGCGCACCACGACACGTCGAAATGCATTGGTGCCTTGACTCTGGCATGTAATCATGTTCTCACATGACACGCATCTCATGATTATCATGTTTGCACCAGTCGCATACCTTCGTCATCCATTGGCGTCACGTAATACCAAATTCGGCATATGTGAAGCTAGCGAAACGGCAGCACGCGCATCATGGTCGTGGAATGTAGTCATGTTGTTGCATGACACGCATCGCATGATTATCACGTTTGTACCAGTCACATACCTTCGTCATCCACTCACGTACTGTAATACTAAGTTTGGTATATGTGACGCTAGCGAATTGGACGCGAGCGAATCATGAGCGCGGAATATAGTCATGTTGTTACATTTCACGCATGTCATAATTTTCATGTTAGGGTCTGTCACTTGTGTTTTACATGCAATCATGCCATACCATACTAGTTTCACAACATGACATGTGAACGAAACCACCGCAAGAGCTACAGGACAACGAAGTGTAAATCATGAAATTCATGACATACATGACATGTTTTTCATGTTATGACTAGTCAAATACGTTCTTCATACAGTCATGTTAAGCCGTACCAAGTTTGGTATCGATACCATTATCGAAACGGCCAGGAGAGTTAAAAGTCGTAGGCGGCTAGATAGATAGATAGATAGATAGATAGATAGATAGATAGATAGATAGATAGATAGATAGATAAATCGATAGATAGATAGATAGATAGATAGATAGATAGATAGATAGATAGATAGATAGATAGATAGATAGATAGATAGATAGATAGATAGATAGATAGATAGATAGATAGATAGATAGATAGATAGATAGATAGATAGATAGATAGATAGATAGATAGATAGATAGATAGATAGATAGATAGATAGATAGATAGATAGATAGATAGATAGATAGATAGATAGATAGATAGGCAGGCAGGCAGGCAGGCAGGCAGGCAGGCAGGCAGGCAGGCAGGCAGGCAGGCAGGCAGGCAGGCAGGCAGGCAGGCAGGCAGGCAGGCAGGCAGGCAGGTAGGTAGGTAGGTAGGTAGGTAGGTGGGTAGGTAGGTAGGTAGGTAGGTAGGAAATTCATAGTGCTAAGAAATGCTTCGCATTTAAAATAAGTATACGGTGAATAGGACGTTTACATAATTTGTGCAATCAATATTGTCATTCGGAAGCGCACGGAGCTTGTTATCTTTCTTTTCTTTTTCGTTTCTGGCACATAGCTGTGGTCCAACCTTCTATTTCCAGTGTAGGTTTGCAAACTTGGTTAATCTCAGTCATTCTTCTGCATGTCTTTCACTCTAATTCTCTCTTTATTATGCAGGGCTGAGGTGCATACC
This sequence comes from Rhipicephalus microplus, assembly GCF_043290135.1. NCBI lineage: Eukaryota > Metazoa > Arthropoda > Arachnida > Ixodida > Ixodidae > Rhipicephalus > Rhipicephalus microplus. Next base: position 285,988,300 of record NC_134701.1, read on the forward strand.
AGCATTCACTTATGTGTTAGTTGGAGTAGTCAGTGAAATACATAGCCACGCCCCCTGTTTACATTTGTATGCAACAGCTGTGAGAGGGAACCAGCGGCCTCTTATTAGCATTGTAAAGCAGAAGAACAAAAAAACTATATGGTTGTCTTAGTTTCATATAAAATTCAAATATCGTGGCACTAAAAAGGTCTGTTTGAAGCTTATCAGAGAAATAAAGTCTCCGAAGAACGTAAGAGGGGTCTATATTTGTCCGTTGGTAATGTCTCAATGTCAAAAAAAGGCGTGGGGCCCGAGAATTTCTTGTATGCTAACTGTGAATAAAGCACATCAACCATAAATCAGTAAATGGAATGTGGAGCTGACCACTTGCTTATCAAGATAAATTTCTAACTCTGTTAGCGTAACTTTCTCTGAGCAGCCGCAAGAGCTTGGCCTGTCCATGTGATTTACAAAGGCCGCTTTATCCTTCCATGACATGGAAACGAAGCACGTGATAGAGCACATCAGCTTCTCAAAATTATTCTTATAAATGTCGCTCCTCTAGCTAATCTGAGCCTAAATGTATTTTTCGACTACCACAAGATACCTTATTCATAAAAATCTGGCCAAATGAGCGACAAAACAAAATATCGGGCGCTGTTCGTTCAGCTCAAGAATATAGAAAACATGAGAGAACAAGCGGCAAGTCAGGTTAAGTAAAAATATGTGCAGTTGGCTACCCAAAGCTAGAGTGAATGGAAAGACGCTATGGACAGGTATACTTCAACTTAAGGTCAGGACCAACTGGACGAAACAAATGCACAAGCTAAAAAATATATTCAGCTTGCCGAGTCCTAGCTGTGATCATACAATTTCAGAGACGTACGTTGGTCACGTTCGATCACAATATTTTCAAGTTCCTACAACGATAACGGTTCTCCGCTCATGTTCCTAGAATATAAGAAGAAAGGAGCAGAACGCAAGGCTAACCGGAGCCAGGATAGAAAACATACTGATAGAAAACATTGCCGCGAAATGGTTGAGGCGTGCCTGTAACTGCAAAGAGCAAACCAAGGGGATTTGTAAGGCCAAGCAAGCGGCTAGGTCGGCGTTGTTTTCGCTGATTCATTGAAACAAGACAAGAAATGCTTGCTTCTTGTGGCAGTACGGCTGTGGTATTTTGGGCACGTTGCCGGAGCCCTCTGATCTGTAGATTGCTTTAGCTGTCAAACACGCACATCAAGGGGGTGAGGAGCTTGACGCTTTGTCGCCCTTGTGCATCATGCCATTCAGTGAAGCCTTCATTGAGCCAGGGAACGAATAACGAGAGTGGTTCCTGTTTTCAGCCGACAAACTTATGCTTGCTCGGTTAATTAGCATATGGTCAAAGAAAAAAATGGCCCTGTATCTGCATGTTACACTGCAAATTTCGTCGAAACACGATAGTCTTGCGTCTGAAGAGAGTGAACAAAACGTTTATTTGATGTTCTGCGCGAGAAAATTGGTAAATGATATTCTGGAGGCGCCGCGTTAGAGTGCCTCGAGCGTGTAGCGGAGGAGAATGAGCACATAGAGTCACGTCACACCTGAGACATGAGCACTATCTGACAGTTATCTTGCAAAACGAAGTGCGCCGCGTGCGCGCTCGTCTCGGAGGTGATAAGGTGTAGAAAGCAAGACGACGGGTAGGTGTCACCACCATGTCATCTTAGCAAAGCGTTAGAAACACTTGCCTTTTCGTGCAAGCGTTGCATAATCAGCGCAGTGTGATAAACGCTGCGGTCCTTATAATCACTTATTCATGCATTTTCTAGTTAAATGCACATGCACAGAATATTGACGTGTTTTTATGGTGCCTCAGATATGCGTATCAATTGCTTTTTGATTGACAACCACACAAGTATGAACGCTGAATCTTGAGGAAATTGTGGGCGCTGCGGATGGGGTCAGCCGTTTCGGCTATTGCCTGGTGCCGTTTAGGGTACCGTCAAGGGCAGACAAACAGACAAGTGTACAGACAGACAGACAGACCAAAATCTTCGCGTCGAAGGTCCCCAGGATGACTATCGTCTTTAAGAAATGCTGTAGTGCAAAGGCAGAAATGTGAACCAAGCACCTTTTCTGTTTCCAACTCTTCTCTTGACACGAAGAAAGCGGGTAATTCCTTTGCACAACCACCAATGCGGATGGGGCCGAACGCGCGTATTTTGGGTTAGAAACCGGACACCGTAACCACTAGACTACCTTCGTGGCTTCGACAAAATTGATATTCCGTGCAACCAAGCTGAAAAAATTGCCACGTTTGCAGGCACTAAGCCTCGCAAGGCTTCCAACAGTGAAACTGAAGACTAATGTGGTTGCTTCTAGGTTGTTTCAATGCCTTACCAAGGTGATGCATATTTTAAGTTGCTTGTTACTAAGCTTCGAATAACATGCTAGGTCTTTTCAACGTTATTTCCCAGCGTAGAGAGTTTCGAAATAAATCGCAGACACACAACTCCGTTGCCCAAACTCCAGAGAGAGAAACTCGCAATGAAACGAAGCGTTGGTACCTACGAACGCTTGATCATTGGCGCAGCTCTTCCATCACTTCGGGGCCTTCTGGTTCCCGTTCCCTAGTATCTTGTTGGGCGTACTGTGGATCTTCGGCTCACCACTTTCGCTTGGCAGACATTTTCTGGGCTAACTGCGTTGTTCATGTTTAGTAGACCAGCGGAGAGTAGTGTTATTGATCCAGTTTTTGTGGCATATTGATGTTTATGATGATGATAGTTTTCTGGTAGGCAGCACAGACCCGTGAAGATGATAGTTTTCAGCACTCGATTCACAATAAAAGCTTCGCTAAACAGCTTTGCTGTTGATTCTGCTCTTTTCATCACGTCAATATTATCATTTATCTATTAGGTGTGCCATGAACTCTGGCACAGAACATGCCGAATAGTTGTTTTGTTAACGCATTGGTACAGGCGGTGGTTTTGGTTGTTATAATGTGGAACGCTGATAATGCAACTAATTTATTTCGTTTTAGGATTAAAACACCACTTCAAACTATTTCAGGCCCTCACGTATATAATATAAACCACGCCGCCCAGCAAGACCCTTGTGCGAACACTCCTCAATTGAAATGCATGGCAACAGTATGCGTTCCAACATCCTTTCCACCTAGGACCCAGATTAAACGGCTGGTCTTTCCGCCTCGGAATCGCGTGGACATCGCACATGCTTTGCATTTCACCTTTTATCCGTATTTCTTGACCTTGCCTCGCCCCAGCAATTTGATGCTTGTCCACACTTACTTGTACTTCTCAGCGCCAGCTATCCTTGTATGGCCTTTCACTACCGATGATTATAGAGAACTTTGCTATATCATGGCTTTTATTCTTTCCCCCCTTGTTACCTGTCCCTTCCTCAATAGTAGAAGCAGCGGTGAAATGGTGGTGCAGGCTGCTCTAGGTCATGTTCACCAGTGATATCTACCTAATATTGCGCAATGCACAGGCACTGTGTTCTCACGCAGCTGTTATTTCACCTTGAAAAAACTCTTCCTAGTTTCACAAAGCGGCATGATGCGTAGGTCATCTTATACTGTTTCTTCATTTTTTGTGTGTAAACCATCGCAATGAGTGGCCAATATCTACCGCGATATCAGCACGGCGTCATCCCGGACAATCAAGCAGAATGTGCTAAAGGGATAAAACTTGTAAAATGCAACGTTCTATTGTATGCGCAAACCTCTGCATAAATAAAACGGACATAGACCACTGTGGACAGGACTGGTGTGAGGTATCAACCGATTTTATATTTTACTGAATAGGTCAATAAATACCAAGGTCCCGCAAACATATGCCGATTGTCTTGAGTGGTGTGGTGAAATGATCATCCTATTCATCCTTTAGCAGCTGTTTAGTTGGCGCTGCTGAAAACAAATCACTAGTTGACTATATTTTATGTATCGTATTTTGTCTGGCTAAGTGAAAATTGAAAATACATTTCAGTCCCCCAAGTAACAGGCGTCTTCGAAAATCGACTTTTCGTATCTCTTTTCTCCTTTCCTAATTATTTCGAAGGTACTGTGTGTTTGTTCAATGTTTTTTTACAGTTTTTATTTGTATTGTGCGTTCGCTGAATTTTCATCAGAACTGTCTGGATATGATATGATCAAACGTCACCACCGTTATACAGAGGGAGTCTTGCCACAGCTATAAGAACAGGGACCACCGACATCTCATACATCAATAGGGGGTAGCTGTGTATAGCTTACAATTCTCTGTGCGTATACTTTTCTTTTTAAAGCGAAAACTGTTATTTGATCAAAACTGGTGTCACGCTCGGCGCCGTACACACTAAACAAAAATGACCTGAAATAACCTCAAAAACTGGGTAAACCATTTGTCCTCTAGCGCACTACCTTTCCTGGGTTTTTTTTTACCACCTACTCCCGAGGTAAAAATTTACTCTCGTGCTGAGTTTTTGAACGTAGGGAGAGTAGTAAATATTTACCCCAGTGAGGTTTTCAGCGAGTATAGAGAGAGTAAATTTTTACTACCTTCACAAGGTTTTTGAGGTGATTACCGGGAGTTATTTCTGGTGGTAAAAAAATAAAAATTGACGGGTGCATTCGGCCAGAGACGACAAGTTTATTGAATAGCAGAACTGATTGAATTTATTGAACGGCAGAATTGGTGACACATAGATTCACATACAGACAAACACGCACACACAACAAATTCAGAATAATACACCACTAGAACAGACTGCACGCGTTGCTCAACTACACTTCGACAATCCGGTATATATATAGGCACGACTTTTTGACCGGCCAAGTGGTACCGGTAGGAGAGCTCTTTTTTTCCATCGATTAACAACAACGCTTGAAGGTGCAAGCGTAAGCTTCAGGTGGGCTGCAGGGCACTAAATGTCACACCGACCTTTTATTATAAATCTACACGATCTCACCTTTTTGATTATCCAATAATTGCTTGGCACACCGGGCTCTTTGCCCCACGCGTGTTAGCACTGCTGATGCACAAGTCCATAAAATATACCTAATTACACACAAACCACGGTAGCTCAATGATTTTAATTGAGCGACGGTGCACAAACACAGTAGCAGCACGTATTCATCACAACGGGCGTAGAGGAGCGGTGCACGCCTGCACACAAGCTTCTTACCGACGGCGTTCTAGGCCTATTCGAGGAGCACGGCTATCCGATGAAACACAGCTGGCAATCACAGAACACATATCCTGTGCGAATTTCGTCATCATTTCAGACACAAATGAACGCGTGACCGCTATCTTGCGGAGACGGGGCGATGTATGCATACTTCCAACGAAAGACCACCATCCGGGCAGGTCCGGGTTTTCTTCGTGCTCACCGGCCGCCGCTTGTTGGTTCCGTCTGCCTCTTATCGGCTTCGTGCTACATGTTTGAGAACAGTTGGTGCATGAGGTGGGCAATTCGGGCAGCACTTTACTTGTGCAGACATCGCCTACTGTGGAACAAAATATATGCGATGCTTCTTTCACCTGCCCCGGCGACACACTCCCACTGGTCACTGGTGGCCGCGGCTCGGTGCCGACGACAGAGTGAAGCATTTTGCTTATTGCTGCTCCAGCAGGCAAGCACGGACGACGACACCAGACTGATTTTGTTACCACTGGCAGATCTGGAGATATCCGCGAACTGGAGATATCCGCGACGTGCAGGTTCGGAGGCGCTCGGAAGAGCACGGTCGCTCGGTGATGTAGGAAACGTGAGATCCATCAGCCCAACCAGACACACAGATACCGAGCTTCTTGCACTGTCCGTCTCCAAAGCCACCGCCGAGCAAAAGCAACAATTTGCGAAAATATGCAGGACAGCTTTCCACAGCAGGGTTTCTTTCTTTTTTTTTTCTCTTTTGAGAGCCCCCCCCCCCCCCCCCGTTTTTTTTTTTCTTTCAAAGAATGCTGTTCTCGCTTGTTGTGCTTATGCTGCCCCCAGTTCCAGTAAAAGTGCGCTGACTTGAAGTCAGTCCGGAGGCACGGCGATGCAAAAAAAACAAAACAAAAAAAAAACATCTGTGGGCTTCGCGTACCTTCAGTATTCACTGAGAGCGTCACAAGGGGGGGTATGGGGCAAAAGCCGCCGAAGCAGCTGCACCTTGCAGTCACGTGGTAATAAACTCTGAAACGCAGGTTAAAAATCACGTGATAGAAAACTCCCTAAGTGGTAAAACTGGATTTTGACATCCTTTTACTACTTGCCTGAGAGGTGGTGGTAAAACTATGTCATGTACCATCTTTTACTCCTACGCGAGGTAGTAATTTTAAACGTGAGGGTGTTTTGAGAGGTCATGAGCCGGAAAAACCCCAAACTCGGATAGTTTTTGCTTACAGTGTAGTTGTCCGCCGCCGCCGCCACCACCACCGCTGGTATCTGTAACCAATGTCACACAAAATAAAAAACAATTACCAAGTTTTATTAACAAAAACAATTACAAAATAATAAATTGTTACTAATTAGTAATTAGCAGTAATTACAATTACTGATTATTAAAAAATTATTAACTAAAACAATTACCAAGCTTTACCAAGCTTTTTTGTTGTTGTTCTTGGTGCTTGAGACTTGTTCGCAAACTTGCCTTAGGCAGGCTGAATGTCGGGAAATGAATAGCGCTAATATGAGTAATAAAGCTTTTTAAAACAGCAAAAGAACAACCAGCCGTCACACAATTCGATTAGCGTAACGAGTAAGTCATCGTATCCTCCAACTCATTACAAAAGCTTGTTCTCATTTCCCTATTTACTGTGGCACATACCTACTTCAGCCATAACTTCTCATCGTTGTCAGTCACTGCATGGACAATTGGCACAAAATTTCTAGCAAGTGTTCAGCGGATACCATGCTTCTCAGAAGAATGACGAAGAATTGCATAGCAAATACCAGCCTACTACGCAAAAATATTTATTATTAGTGTCATAGCATAGTGGGTACCCAGCAAGTGTGCTTGCAGCAGTTACCCAATTAGTGTTTGGAAAAGGCTCTGAAAGGCCGCTCTTCTAGTCTTCACTGTGACAGTGCTGCGCCTCCCATGCAGGCCTGGCGTTTTTTTTTTTACTAACTGAATTTTATGGGTTCGTCTGTCAGTTTACACTCAGCGTCCGAATGAATACGTTCTGCACCTCATAAAATAAAGAATTACCTTGTAAGATTTCACCCGTTATATTTATGATAATCAAGTTGTAATAGCAGGAGTAACTCTTTCAGACAGGCTGTCATGTGTTTTAATAATTAGACCCCTTTTCGTCAACGGCTCCCCGTGATGCTTGGTTAGTTACTGCTGAAGGGGTTAGTCTGTGACCTCACGTCACGTCATTTTGGTTTTGGTAATAGTGACCACGTGCCGTAACAGCGAATGCGCGGGCGCTGTTGAACGAAGCCGAAGTAATCACCTGGCACAGAAACATATAGATAGGAGAGATCATCAAAGCTGAAATGATAAGTAGCTTACGCGTGAAATTTGTTATCTAGGCGTCTACTCATTACATACTTAGTACATAATAATGCTTTGAGATAGGTAACAGTGCCCTTGAAGTTGTAAAAGCTACGTCTACTTAGGACAGGTAATAACCGTGTACCAGAACCACGAGATTAAAGTAGAAGAAGAAACTAGAACAGGAATGGGGTCGAGCACAATCGGGAAGCACTCCCGAATCACGACTGGTAGATTGCCGCTATCCCTCAAGAGGAAGCTATATAACAGCTGCATCTTGCCGGTACTTACCTCTGAAGCAGAAACCCGGAGGCTTACAAAGCGCGTTCAGCTTAAATTGAGGACAACGCAGCGAGTGATGGAAAGGAAAATAGTAAGTGTATAACCTAAAGATAAAAGAAGAGAGCAGAGTGGATCAGGGAACAAACTGGGGTTAAGGATATTATATTTGAAATCAAAAAGAAGAAATGTGCATGGGCCGGGCATGTAGTGCGTAGACAGGATAACCGCTGGTCCCTAAGAATAACTGACTGGACTCCCAGAGAAGGCAAGCGGGTTAAGGGGAGATAGAAAGTTAGGTGGGCAGATAAGATTAGTAAGTTTACGATTACAAAATGGCAGCAGCAAGCACAGGACCGAATTGACTGGCAGATCATGGGAGAGGCCTACGTCCTGCAGTGGATGTAGTCAGGCTGATGATGATGATGATGATGAAGATGATGATGAAGTTAATGATGATTATGATGCATATGATGATGATAATGATGACGAAAATGACGACGACGATGATGATGATGATATAATGAGGAGTTGCCCCACCACCCTTCACTACGGCGTCTCTCATAATCATATGGTGGTTTTGTGACCTTAAACCCCACATATTAATCAATCAAGCATAATGAAGAGCTGGAATAACTGTTGTAGTACTTTTAAGCTAACTAAGAGCATTAAGGCATAGGCATGCTCAATCTTGTAGTTGTGAACATATAACTATACCGACTATCTTTCAATAAAGTTGTAAGTTGAGCATTGTGATCGTGTTCTTTTTTGCCTGCACCGTGGCAGTGCAATGTTAAAACAGAAAGATTAGTCGACAATATAGCACCACGCCTGAATATTTAGGATAGCACTATACCAGTTGTTTCATTAAGCTAGACATGAAGACGACATACACCTTCAAATATTTCGAGTCGCCAGGCATATAAACAGTCAGACATAGGTGATAATGCTTCTCTTTGGACAAATTGTGCGGTTTGACGGGGCACGAACAAAAAAGTAAGACAGACAAAACACCAAATCAAAAATATAGTGTCACGTCCTCCCCCCCCCCCCCCCCTGCCCGAAGTTTGATTCAATTATACCCAACATTCCACGTTGGCCTTTCTTTTAGATGCGAAGCAGCCTTTTGACTAGCCTGTGTAACGCTGTCCCTACGTCTGCACCACTCCCCTCGCAGCAGGGGTTGTAGCAGTGCCAAGTAGCTCACGCCCTCCTACCAGTGCGTGGTGAAGTCTCTTTCCCTCGCCCGCTGCGAGCTCCCCACGTGTCAGCTCTCTCTCCCTTCACTCTCTCCACCAGTTGCGATGCTCGAGCCCATTCCCCACGTGGGTATCATCTCATAGAGTTTCCTAAATATAAACTAGAAGGAATTCCGGTTCTAGTGTATACGGGAGTTGCAATGCATGGCGCTTCAGCGAGCATGGGAATTATGGGTATGACATGGATTCGCCTAGTCTTCACCCCTGTGCTCAAACTTGGGTGCACGTTAGTCGACAATATAGCACCACGCCTGAATATTTAGGATAGCACTATACCAGTTGTTTCATTAAGCTAGACATGAAGACGACATACACCTTCAAATATTTCGAGTCGCCAGGCATATAAACAGTCAGACATAGGTGATAATGCTTCTCTTTGGACAAATTGTGCGGTTTGACGGGGCACGAACAAAGAAGTAAGACAGACAAAACACCAAATCAAAAATATAGTGTCACGTCCCCCCCCCCCCCCCTGCCCGAAGTTTGATTCAATTATACCCAACATTCCACGTTGGCCTTTCTTTTAGATGCGAAGCAGCCTTTTGACTAGCCTGTGTAACGCTGTCCCTACGTCTGCACCACTCCCCTCGCAGCAGGGGTTGTAGCAGTGCCAAGTAGCTCACGCCCTCCTACCTGTGCGTGGTGAAGTCTCTTTCCCTCGCCTGCTGCGAGCTCCCCACGTGTCAGCTCTCTCTCCCTTCACTCTCTCCACCACTTGCGATGCTCGAGCCCATTCTCCACGTGGGTATCATCTCATAGAGTTTCCTAAATATACACTAGAAGGAATTCTGGTTCTAGTGTATACGGGAGTTGCAATGCATGGCGCTTCAGCGAGCATGGGAATTATGGGTATGACATGGATTCACCTAGTCTTCACCCCTGTGCTCAAACTTGGGTGCACGTTAAAGAACCCCAGGTGGTCTAAATGTCCGGAACCCTCCACTACGGCGTCTACCATAATCATGATGTCACGGGGTCATGACGTGGCCGAAGACAGGAGACTTTGCGTTGGAATTTACCTGTTTAGTTGGGCGAACCTGTGCCCTGTAAATGGAAAGTCCGATTACAGTAGCAGTCTTGGACTGATAGCGGCGAATGGAGCGTCGGCTGTTGATCAACTACTGACAAGCGGCGAAGTGCGTCGGCATTTATACTCTTGCCATCGAATGTTCTAGCGTTATCGCTGGCAGTGGCATAGGTTCCAGAATAATCTGTACAGTTCGCAGAGTGGGCGTAATCTTATCGAAATGATCTACTAAAGTCTGAAAGCTTTTCGAAAACCGCACGCGCGTTTTGTGCTGAGAATTGTGTGGTGTTTTGGAGCGATAACAAAACTTGAGAAATGGAACGTGGCAATATTATTGTTTTGGGATGTTAATCCCCACATATCATTCAGTTGCTTAGTCTTCGTACTTTACGTTCGTTCTGACTTCGCGTGGCTTGAAGCTGCTTTGGCATAAAACAACAATGGGCAAATGTTCGGCAGTTAGGCTTCAGCACCTTAATCTTTTAGGTTGACCACTTCAATTGAGGTCACGAAGTGAAAGGCGGTTTCATTATGGAAGATAGAAATAGGGCGCAGTATTTAACACGAACTGGAGAAGAGAACAACACAGGCGCACACTCGCAAGTGATAGTTTATTCAAGGTGCAGCATATGTGTAGCTTACAAATATATCCCCAAAATACAAGTTTTATCGCCTTCAAAACAAATAAAAAAGCAAGAAACAAAAGCCACCACATTCCGCGAAAAGTCATCAAATTATCATTAAGGTGCATGCGCCTAAACAGACAAGATAAACAAAAATATACTTAGGCAGATAAAATAACCGAAAAAGATTAGTGCAGCAATTTTACCAAATATAAGTACTGTTTTTCTGAAATGGCAGTGGAGGGGTGGATAAGACATCTTTCCCCGCATCTCCAAATGTTGAATGGTTCGAATAATTTGTGGTTAGTCTTCTCGCTATGCCTTGATATGACAGTCTTGTCGCTATTTCTTTATAGGACAAAGGCTGAAACGAGTGCACGTAGTGGACGTTTTAAGAACTAGCCCCTCGTGAGCTCTAATCCTGGTCTTGTTTCAACAACGCCAATGCAGTGCGCATCTCTGCTGCTTCGCATTCCATCTGGGTTCCCTTCGGGAAGATCGTCTATAGTTTTTTTTTTTTATTTGGTTTCCTTAATAACCCCCTGAACTGGCGCAATCGGTGAGCTTATGAACAAGTCGCATTAAAACTGTCAACTTATTTTTCTAATCATCTAAAAATAATCATCCATTTATTTTGTAGCTATAATATTGTGCAAAAAAACGTTATATTCACTCGCTCGTTATGGCGAACATGTTTTATGGCCGTAGAAAAAGGCAGCGCAATTTGTTTTTTATGATCTTCAAGCGCTTTCGCGAGAAATCATTTGGTTCTTGCATAAAAGCTCGGAGGAGTCATGCCCATCGGGAATCGTTCTCAGCCTGTCTAGCATGCCGCATAATTTCCCCGCCGTTCAATCTTTATTGAGATGGTTCGTCCAATAAACGCTTCTCCAACAGACCAAGAACCACACATTTACCCTGAGCGACGGGTGAGCGCCGCCGAATAAAAGGCAGAGTCCAGCGATGGTATGACAGGTCTGCAATGCAACTGCCTGGTACATTATAACGAGCTTTCCTTTCACCACTTTTCCATTACCGTCCGTTGAGCCACTGAGCCAGCGGACGAACGGCCAGCCATTTCGTGTACTCTTTTTGTTCGCTAATAGACTGACATGGCAGCAGAGGAGCTAATCAATACACAATACATGTCAAAGCCTCAATGCAGCCTGAAAACTGAGCTTCCAGAAATAGGAAGGTTAAAGCACCGAAAATTGTCGTATTTGCTGGTTCGTTACACTTACTTTCTGCGCAACTGCTGTGGGGGGTTTCAAACTATGCATGGTGGTGTACTGGCACTACTTCATCGACATCAATAATGGCACAATCATTACTATCACATGCAACACAAAATTACGCGGCAACAACTATCGGACAAAGTTTGGTGCCTAACAAAGAAAAGAGTGCACAAATATTGCAGCTCTTGTCGTAGATTGCGCACAACGAAAGGAAGGTCAATGGATTTATACACAAGCTCTAGAAATCTCAAGCGGTGACTTTGTGATTGTTACAGACAAGAATTTGCCCGAATCCAAACTTCATCTATAAGCTATTTCCTGAAAAAGAGATACAAATCAATTTTGAGAAGTTTATTGGCATCATTATTATGGAACATACGCTTCGGCAGTGTCCTGTGGCTTTCACATATTATCGCAATGAAAAGGAGTGGTGATAAAGAGTCCTTCATAGTGGAGATCTTTCAGATCAAGTACAAGTCATGCAGGAGGATCGCGATATGGCAGTATATAGGGTTAAACCTTACTGTGCCAACGTGAGATTCGCCTTCCTTTACCTAAGCGTTGATCTTCAGTACTTCAATAAAGTTTACCATACCATACCATCCTTCTCACATGAGCATGGATTGCTGCCTGACTTAGTCTTTTGGTACAGACCTGCATATGTTTTAAAAATAAAGACGCGAGGTTGTCTTTGGCGCAGTAGGCTTGATCCAGTACGTGTATTAGTCACAAGCACACTTTCGTTACATAGGCACATTTTAACATTTATTAGTCGACTTTCTTACACCACAGCAAGCTTTCATGTTGGTTTGTGTGTGTGTGTGTGTGTGTGTGTGTGTGTGTGTGTGTGTGTGTGTGTGTGTGTGTGTGTGTGTGTGTGTGTGTGTGTGTGTGTGTGTGTGTGTGTGTGTGTGTGTGTGTGTGTGTGTGTGTGTGTGTGTGTGTGTGTGTGTGTGTGTGTGTGTGTGTGTCATATTGCTTTATGGAAACGAAAATACAACAATGACAGTGAAGTGATGAGGTGCTAAAGAGAGAGTTATACAAGAGTAAGTGTAGGAATCTAGGGAGCCAGGGACGACGACTGGTGTCGTGAAACACAGAACGTGACAAAAATATGGGTTCTACTCAAATGAAAAACTGAAGAAGTATGAGCTAAATATAAGAGGACTTTCTGGGCAGACACTTTCGATTAAGTCGCACTGTGTGCCTGATCGACTAAGGTTTTAAATTCTGCGTCACCTCTTTTTCGACTGCTGAACAGCTTCGATGGTCGTCCACCTTCACAAACCGGAACGGTCTCTCACTTTTTTATTCTTGCTCTGATGCGACAGGGACCACATGGTTTAGATTGAAATGAAACATAAACATGGTCTCCAGTGTTCTATTGAAATACAAGGACGTTTTTTCACACAGTACTCGTTGGGCCATGTAGCATGAAAACTATGTCACTCACCACTCTACTTTAACTAGGCGTATTGATCTCAGAAGAATGAAAATATGAAATTAACTCATTTTATAAACTGCTGATCAAAGTTTAGTACCATTCATTGAAAATTATCGGTAACAAGTGACATATCAGTGGCTTATGGGACGACGATCTGCAGTTGGTGTCCGCGACAAAGAAAATGACGTTTTTCTCCCGCTACGACTCGCTTTGTGGTACTCTACAAGTGAGTGGGTAAAACCACTGGCCTAGTAGCCATACTTGCATTACGCTTCTTTTTATTGCGTGAACGATGCCTTGCGCTGCGTGTTTCCGGTATAATGGCTTCATATTTATTTTTTTCGCTGTTCTTTTTTAATATTTTTTCCATTTCAACCTCATTAGCAAACTTTCCACTTCAACATCAAGAACGTATGTGCTGTTCTTTTTGGTTTTTCATTTCATACAATCATGACGTAAGGGCGATTTCTTTTGTCTCTACCATAATAGCTGTTTCTAAATTTATGGCACTCAATTTTGTTTGTTCATTCACAAGGCATCTTTATATGATTCGGAAGCAGCGAGAAAAGAAACACAAATAAATACTGCACTGTGTGGCGCACATCCAAACTATGGTTTCTCGTTCTAGGAAAAGCCGAGCAGTGATTCGTTAAGCCTTCAGCTTGAAATTCAAGTGCGGAACGCTTTAGGGGGCCAAGCTGTCGTGTGCTGTCGTCGTCGCTTAGCGTAACACTCCAGGTGCATTATATTGAGCGCGTGTTCGCACCAAAAAGTCTTCTTCTTCTTGTTATTACAGTGCTTTAACGAGGATCACTTATCACCATAAGCAAGAAACAACCAGTGCACTGGCTGGAGCGCAGGAAAACCAACATACAAAAATATAAAGGAAAAAGAAGCAAGTGTGAACTAGTAACAGAGAAAGACAAAAATTGAGAAATATAGAAACATCAAGAAAAGGGAATAAACGAATAAAAAGACAACATGAAATAAATATAAATAAATCAAGAGAAAAAAGATGAAAAACGAAAAAGAAGAAAAGGAAGAGGCAAGAAATGCTTCACTTTACTTACTATATTTTTCTCACAAACATCCCATATATTCGTTATTGAAAATGTCTAACTCATTTAATCAGTTCTTGGCCGAAACCCCTGAGTGGCTATGAGACATATTTAAGGCGTCATCGTCATCATCATCAAGGAAACTGAGACACAGAAATAACTGCCCCACTCCGCACTTCCATCAGGCATGGCACCCTATCATCTGAAGCTGCCTTATTTCGTTTTATTATTTTTTTCAAGTGCGCATGCTTCAAGCTTCTACTCGAGAAAGAAAGTATTGCTTGAGTTTTGCATCTGAAAACCACATGTTTCTGAGAGACGCTATAGTGGAGGGTTCCGTTAATAGAGTTCATATGGTGGTGTTTCAGGCACGCTTTCATCGAAGGACAACGGCCTCTAGACTAAATAAATACCCTTCAGCGTGATAATATTATTTCAACTGCGAGAAAAATGATTTCGAGGTTCATTTGCATTTGACTTGTTTCATTATTACTTATCAAGTGTCTAGTAGTCACACGTGCTGCAAAGTCCGTTAGTAGAAAGCAATCACAATGATACAAACCAAGAAATAAGTGAGTCAGTGCTCTTTATTCGTGCTCCTTATTTTTTCTGTCACTGCTCGAGCAACAAGGATTACTTAAGTTTTTTTTTTCTCGCTTCTTTTATTTCCTCCACCCTAGATTCGGTTTGCTTATTTTATTGCTCAAGCGTTCTAAGAAGGGCTGTGTATTTCATTCGAAGCGAGGCCTTTGTTCTTTAACTCCTAGGCGCTCGACGTGGGCTGCACTCAAACGCGGTCAAAGCGAGAAGCGTTGCTCTCACAGGCGTAACTTAAACACTGATGCGTAAGCACGATTCCGGAAGCATGCAAATTTGGTCTTCCGTAGGAAAAAACCAATAATGGAGGTTTGTCTCTTTTAACTTAAACTGGCCGCATTTGCATACGTTTCCCACGAGCCTGAATAATGAAAAACACTGGAGTTCTCGCTTTGCGCAGCACCTATCGATTTATTCGCGGTTCTTCGACTTCACGCTGTCCTTTTTGAAAGCTTGATTTGAAGCAGCATCGTTTACTTTGTCGGGTAGAGGCAATCGAAATTATATTTTTTCGCTCATTTCTTACCCAACTTGCGACAGGTAGGGAAGGATGTAGAATCCCGGTACAATTGCTATATTTCGGGTTGCTTTCGCCTGAAAACATTGCTTGTGATACACTATGTCATTAAGTAGTACATATGTGCACAGCTGAGAGAAGTTAGCATGAGAAAAAACAAAAAATACTAAATTTCGTGCTTCGCATTTGTAGTGCAGAAGAAAAATTCAGATCATAATCACAACAGTAAATCAATTACCAAAGCATTTTAATTAAAGAGCTTGATTTACGCAAAACATTCCGCAAAACTCAACTCAATTACCACACAAACCTTGAGCTTTTCCGACAAAAGTTATATTTTCGCTTGTGTTGCCTCTTTCCAGTTTCTTTTTCCAATGTCTATACACATACTCTTCTCTAGAATAAAATTTCAAAATCCTCACTGCATCTTCTTTGTTGTGTTTCTGTTAGGATTATTCC